>NC_087174.1:537500-542500 GCF_035594125.1 Scylla paramamosain
ATGCCAGGCATTTTACTTTATATAAGTTGGAGATCAGAAAAAAAGAAAAAAAAAAAACACGACTGTCCTGCTTAAAAACGGTACTCTGCTTACAGTACATGCGGGGCCAAAATTGAGGATAAATATTAACCAAGAAAAGACACTAAAACTCTGGATAGCACTTCACTGGATTGTGAATGTGTGTGTGTGTGTGTGTGTGTGTGTGTGTGTGTGTTTGCTCGCCTGTGAAGACACAGGACTGTAGCTTCGAAACTATAGCCACAGGATATTCTAGGAAATACTCTCATTGTGATTCCCACACGAAGTTAACACGAAGTTTAATAATTAATAAATATAAACTTAACCAAACCTAAGCATAACCTAAACCTAACCTGGCCTAAACCAGTCTAGAGTGTTGAAGAGTGACTGGCACCTGCTCTTCCCGATTTCAGAAATATGCCGCCCGTCACTGGGTCAGAAAATACGTCTCTCTCTCTCTCTCTCTCTCTCTCTCTCTCTCTCTCTCTCTCTCTCTCTCTCTCTCTCTCTCTCTCTCTTCATTCCCTCTTCCTTTTTCCTCCTCCTCCATCTACTACTACTACTACTACTACTACTACTACTACTACTACTACTACTACTACTACTACCGCTCTCCCACTCTCCTCCCCCTCCATTCCCCCTTCCTTCTATCTCTTCATTATACAGTATTATTCCTTAATCTCTTAACCATTAATTAATATACACTTCCTATCTCAATATTCTGCATAAGGTACACAACTCAGTCACTCCTATTAGTACAGCTTGCTTTAGTATTTAAATCTTGCTGACTGGCTTACCTGGAGATTCGTGCTGGCCTTATATTCATGGATATAATCTCTACCTGCCTATAGATACATGTCAAGAAAGGGCAGCCAATCAGGTGAGTCCTCTTCATTCCTCATTTTCTCCTCTTCCTCCTCCTCCTACTACTACTACTACTACTCTCCACTCCTCCTCTCCTTTCATTCCTCTTTCCTCCTTCCTCCTCCATTCCTCATTTCTTCCTTTTCCTACTACTATAATCTGCTCATTTCTGTCTGAAAATACCTGGAAATGCCCGGAAAACACTGGAAATTGAGGGAAATATTGAAGAGACACGGGCAGGGAGGTGAGAAGGTCTCGATCTGGGTCCTGATGAAAGTGGTGGGCGCTCTGAACGGGGCTGTAACCTTCAATTAATTTAAGCCTTATTTGAGGGATTTTTAGGATTATTTATCTATTTTCGTGGTTAATTCTGGCTTTCCTTCACGTCTGAGTATGGGAACACCTTGAAGTTTAGCTAAATATTGATGTACAGACAGGATGGGAGGCAGGGAAAATGTTCGTCTCGGCCCTTATATTTACGTAACGTAATTCATTTTGAAAATCGCGAGAAGAAAGAAGACGCCCAGATTGGAATGCACTACATTTTTTTAATCGTCATATATTTTAACAAATATCGTTAAAATAGAAATCTTTCCGGGTTTAGTAATAATAACAAAAAAATCCAGAAAACGATCTGTAACTTTTACGAACGAGGCCACAAAAAACGTATAATATCGAGAAAGAAAACACAGCCAGACTAGATTGTATTACATATTCTGAATACAAAAAACTTTTACTTTCCAGATGAATAAATAAAACACAAATTCCTTGTCGTATAAAGAAAATAATTTTTCAAATCCAACAACGGAATTAGTTTAAATTTGAAAATACGAATAGCTAGGCTAGATTTTATTGGATAATATTACTTGGTATATGTTTCTTATATTTTTTAAGTCTTAAATTAAATATCAAAACAATCCAAGGCGCGCTAATAAGAAAAAAGTTAAAACAAATAAAATGACGAATTCGTTACTTTTCTGAGAAACAAAAACGCATTTAGTTTAGATTCTATTACACATTGTAACTTGTTTTATTTTTCTAATAATAAATTAAATATCAAAACAATCCCAACTACATTAATGAAAAAGAAAAAATAATACTACAGTGCCGAAATGTTATTTGTTCCCCTCCTCTGTACCTCCTCCGCCTCTTACTCCTCTCCCCTCTACCTCCTCCCCTTAGAGAAAACTCCTGGAAACTCTTGGAAAACCCTTGAAATTTCGCTAAATACTGAAGGGGAGAGGCGGGATATTGTTACCGTAGCAGCGGCGAGGGAGGGAGGGCTTGGCGGGGCTCAGAGGGACGGGACGGGGCGCCAAGGATACCGTGGTGTGTGGTAGTGTGTTGTGGTGGTGACAACAATGCACTCCCACTCGTTTCACTGCCGTGTGTGTGTGTGTGTGTGTGTGTGTGTGTGTGTGTGTGTGTGTGTGTGTGTGTGTGTGTGTGTGTGTGTGTGTGTGTGTAACTTCGATGTGTGTGTATGTGCATGTGAAGGGAAGGCAGAGGACACTGGCGGTCACAACACGCTCCACTACACTATCATACAATGGTAACTATCTGCGCCGGGGGATGTGATTCAGCGACGTCGCAAAAAATGAGTATTGTATTGAGACTACACGAACCATCGAACGAGGCTCAACTAAATAATTTTGCTATATTTCGAGCTGCTAACAACAACATGCCGGACAACATGCCAATAAGCGCACGGATTTCCACGCCACCATGACGTCCACTCTCCTCTGTAGCACGAAGATTGGCTTGCGCACCACCCGCAGAAGCTAATTGTACAATATAAGAGAGTGGTGATATATTTGCTAGGAATCAGGAAATATATATTCGGAATTGTGCCTGGTAGAAGCCGGAATTTCACCCATGCAAGATGCAATTACGAGGGAGAGACGCAATTTTACAGAATCCAAACTGAATCAAATGATGAAGACGAGCCTTTGCACCTGGTATATAAAATGTGTAGAGGAGCGAATACCCCAGGCTATAGTTTCCTTTTACAGTCTCTGCAGCGTGATTATAATGCAGATCCACTACTAAAGGTTTAAGGGGTCGTGTGTATGTGTGTGTGTGTGTGTGTGTGTGTGTGTGTGTGTGTGTGTGTGTGTGTGTGTGTGTGTGTGTGTGTGAAGCAAAAAGACAGAACTGCTGGTTGGATGGGTGATTACTTTAAGGTCATAGTTAAACGTCACATCGAGGTCACGAAAGATGAGCGGACGGGGTATCTATCATGACCCCTAGTCTCGCTACCAGTGGCTGTAAATTTGAGCTAAGTTTACCCTAAATTTACTCCTATAATTGCCTTCATTATCCACATATGGCACCAAAGCATATTTTTGCCAATTAGCTCAGGGTCTCAAACATCCACTACCAAAATAGCAGCCTTGTCCGACGCTTTGTTAAGATTTTATTTGCGAAAAATGGGTAGGACACGCTCCGCGACCCTTTAGTAGACATCATTACAACATTAAAGATAGCAATCCTCTTTAAATGGAGACGATCAGTGACGAAAATAAATGCACATGCCTACGGTACACACACACACACACACACACACACACACACACACACACACACACACAAACGTCAACCCTCCACCAAAGTATCGAAAAATAAAAGCCTACAAACTTACAAAAGCTTATACTGTTGCTGTAGAGTTGTATAGTGAGCCTTGCAGTCTCCGGAGATCAAACATTCCGAGCATTTGCTTCTAACACACTCCTGAAAACGATCTCGCATCAAAGGGAGTGGCAATGCTTAAAAGAATGTGGCTTAAGGGGAGACTGTCCTGCGACCTCCCTTCCTTTTCCTGCTTCTGGAACTGCTCCCCTGAGAGTGGTGGCTGGCACGCTTTTTTCATTCAGCGCCCCTCCTCTCTAGACGCTCGTGAGCAAAATTGTGCTTCTTTTTCTTTAATAAAGAAATTACTTTTACAGGAAGAGACGAGGCGCCAGGCAAACTGTCTGCTGGGGATGGCAAAGGCTCCTGCTCGGCTGATACCCCGTTAGTATGATTTCATTTCTACACAACAAGATGATTATAACTACTGGTACAGACGAGGAGCGAGGCAGCCGGTGTGGTGTCGACAACCTCTCCACGCCTCGTGACACAGCATTAGTAGTCCCGTTTGAGGTGGTGAAGGTGGGCTGATTGTTACCTATAGCTAATGACTGTATGTAAGAAAGTGATGCAACAACACGCCATGGCGCGTCCCACGGAGACAAGATCAAGACCATGAACCTGAGCCGCCAGACTGCACACTCATTGCATGCTGTGTGCTTACGCGTCTGTGTGACATTCCTCAAATGTAATGTGTGTGTGTGTGTGTGTGTGTGTGTGTGTGTGTGTGTGTGTGTGTGTGTGTGTGTGTGTGTGTGTGTGTGTGTGTGTGTGTGTGTGTGTGTGTATACATATATAATGTGCAACATATACTTGCCTTAACATGGGATAATTTGTTGTTATATAAATTATGGTTAGCGAGCCAGTAAATGAATGAATACAAATTGTGGTTTAAGGTCAAATGTCAATTACGGCATGATAATTGAATCAGGAAACTCTATATCACATAGGTGTAAAACAGACCTGCTGGAAATATCTAAATTTTCACAATTCAAAATGAATTTTACTAGACTGAGGAATATAAAGTATTTCAGGGATATAATCATTACAACAATACTATATACACTGGTATTAACAGAACATGACTGAATTTATACCGAACACTTGGCTTTTCTAATAATGCAAATCACTTGCAAGACTGTTCAGCCCCAGGCAGCGGAACACGTCTTATATCGTGTATAATATCGAGAAGTTCACTCCTGTGCCGCCAAGTTAATCACAAAATGGTGCCCAAAAAAGCCAGCAAGCCGAGGCCAGCAAGCCACGAGCAGCGATGCCTCTTCCTCTTCTACAGAACTTCTGCCTCCCATTTGTGGGTAGGAGGGATAAAATTCTTCAAAAAGAGGTCGAGTTTTCATCAGAGGAAGTGAAAAACACCATTTGAAGACTGTTTACGTAAAAAGACAGGAATGTGAAAAAATAAGGTGGAGACTTGAGTGTGGTAGTAGATGAGTGGCAATCACGACGCCACTGATACCCGTGGAAACAGA
>NC_087174.1:547500-560000 GCF_035594125.1 Scylla paramamosain
ACAGATTGGAAAGTCTCCCTCTGATTTCATTTCGTGTCATGGAGAGATTTTTTTCTGTATTTTTTTTTGGTATTTTTTTTTCTTTTGTATATGACTAACGTAATCAACATTATTTACCTGCCACGTATAGTTAGGCTTACCACTCAGAGATATACACTTGAAAACTCGACACCAAACGCAGAAATGAAGCATAAAACAAAATTTACATGCTTGAAAACGTGACTATAACAGATCCACTTAAAATTCCATAACAGTATCTGAATAAAGCACACACCCCCTGTACCGGCCGCCGCACCCTGCCAACATAACGCAATTTCACAGGAGGTAAATGCACACACCGGCAAAACACCTAATGCATTGCTGAATAATTACTACAGACTAACTATATCAACGGCCTGGAATAATCACACTCACTGCTACGTTACAAGGGAGGCGAGGCAGCAAGACGACTATTGAAATTTCACCTCGTCTGGAGAGAGAGAGAGAGAGAGAGAGAGAGAGAGAGAGAGAGAGAGAGAGAGAGAGAGAGAGAGAGAGAGAGAGAGAGAGAGAGAGAGAGAGAGAGAGAGAGAGAGAGAAAAGTCGACCTAGCATTATGGTAAGGTACCTCCCCTATCTAATTAAGTTTTCAGCCAGATAGTATTTTTCTTCCTTTCACAGATGATGTCTTTTTCCTTTTATTTCTAAGCTGATATTGATCTCTGCCTCGCTGACGGTGTAGATGGGAGAGAGAGAGAGAGAGAGAGAGAGAGAGAGAGAGAGAGAGAGAGAGAGAGAGAGAGAGAGAGAGAGAGAGAGAGAGAGAGAGACGTACTTGTAATTTTTACTTTAAACTGCAAAATTTCATGGTATCTTTTTCTGTTTCTTTCACTCCTTGTTTACTTTGCTCTCTCTCTCTCTCTCTCTCTCTCTCTCTCTCTCTCTCTCTCTCTCTCTCTCTCTCTCTCTCTCATCATCGACATAAAAAATTCAACTTTTTAACAGTCACTTTTTATATTCCCTTCTCTTATTTTCCTCTTCTCTCCACCACCATCCACACCACCACCACCACCATCACCACAACCACCACCACCACCACCAGTCGACCATTACCATCCGTTCACCATCACCACTTCCCCTCCGCCACTTCCTCTTAATTAAACAGGCACCGCTCCGCCACGTCATCCCACCACCACCAATCGACTAACCTCAGCGGCGGTTCTCCCTGCAGCACTCACCGTTACAACAGCCTCTCAGCGCCTGTCATCTCTCCTCCCTTGCTAATCACTTCAACCTGCACCCCCGAGTCACTTCCTCCGTCAGCTTCTCCAAGTCGTTCAGTCTAGATTTTCCTAAGTCGAATCTCCACAAGCTAGTCTTCCAAACAGTCTTCCTTCCATTACCTTATTCAGTGAAGCCCTTTCCGACTTTTTGCTTCCTTTCCTTCAAGTGTATAAAAAGTGTCCTGACCTATAAAAAGAAAGAAGTGGTGTGTTTTAAAAGTAAGAGAGTAAGTGTCTTCCAGCCTTTGTTCTCTTCTCTTTTCTTACTCTTCGTTTTTCTCTCCCACTCTCCTACCTACAAAAATTCGTTAAGAAATATCGATCCTTCAAATGAGATTCCGTAGTTGATGTATTAAATGGTAAAGTTCACACATCAGCACCTAACAAGAGAACAAGAACATCGCAGCTCTTGGCTTAAGTGACATAAATTTCCAGTATTATATTGGGAAAGAAGAAAAAACATCATATGAGCAATTAATGTAAGATAATAAATATACGAAAAAATGACCTACTTCGAGTCTTTATTGGTAGTAAATTAGGTTTGGCCAAGGGTGCTACACCAAGTTAATCTAATTGTGGCGGCGTGTGGCCCTGGGCTCGCGGCCTCCTGTCTCTTATCCCACTCCACGCCTTGGCGCCTCTACCTCATTCCTATACATCGCTGCATGTATTTAATTAATTACCTTCGAACGACAATATTATTTCTGAAAGCCGCGTGGGAGCCGCGTCCCTTCTGCCTTGTTAGTAGCCTGACACATGGTGCCCATGAGAAAGACACGCCAGGCTGATGGACTGATAAGATAAGGGAAAAGTTATTAATGAGGGAATTGGGCTAGACAGGTGGGCTGGTGAAAGACGAATGAGGGGAGGGCGCGGTGATGTCCAATGGGCAGCAAAGGGCCGGGGATGAGTGGCGGCGCGAGAACAACTTGAGAAAGACACGGCGTCAGTCTTGGTGAAGTCCTGAGTGTCAGGCAACTGCCTCCATTATCCCTCAACCTGGACATCAGTCTGGCATCTCGACCTCCCACTGCAGTCTTCATGTCTCGATTCTTAAAGAAGTGCTAACATTTTGACATTTTGAATGCTATATTAATGTTGTGTAACATTTGTTTAGTGAGCCACAGTGTCTGGCGGCGTGACGCGCCCTTCACGGGACGCATGAGAGCCGGTGGTCATCCCCTTCACCTTGACGTCTGAGGCGGTGCGGTGACACTGCCAACGACAACGTGGCGTACATAGTGATTGCACGTACATTACAGAGCACACACGATCATTTTTTTGTATACACACACACACACACACACACACACACACACATATATATATATATATATATATATATATATATATATATATATATATATATATATATATATATATATATATATATATATATATATATATATATATATAGTAGTTACCTACTTTGTCCACCTGCAAGACCAGCGCGTGAATGCTGCAGCAGAATATGCATCACCCAGCTGGAGTCCTCCCGCTGGGAAAGTCTGGTGCTCCCTACTGGAAAAATCCCGGCTCTTACCACGCCGGTGGCAAGGTCACAGCACGGTCAAGGTTAACAGTTTCCTTTCTCGGGTGTTACCATGGAAAGGTGGATTAACACCAAAGATGCAAGACTGACAATCTGTCAGTGTCCATGGCATCACTGTCCCGAGGCGTCATCACGGCAGTGAATACAAGGAGTGAATAATAAAATATTTTCTCACTGATAGCATCAATATATAAAATCTTACAATCTATAAATGTTTCAGAGCAAATATAACCGAAACTTTTTCCGAGGCGCCGGTGTGGCCTTACATAATGTCCTTCAGCCTGGCGCTTTTCTTCCCAGCTTGAGCCCGCGCCACTCAACCTGAGGCGCCGGGCAGGGTGTGCCGCCGCGCCTTCTCCTCCTCTGGGCGTGGTTTATGAGAAGGAATTCTTATCCTTCAAGAAGAAAATCACATCGAGGTAGACTTATTTCTGTTTTTTCGCGCGATATTCTTTTTATCCCGAATAAATTATGGATTCAACTTCGAATGTCTTGCAAATTCAGGCAACATTTTCGTTTGCCTTACTTTCTGAGACACATAAACAAACATGAGAAAATGAAAAAGAGCAAAGGTAAATCCTAACTTTGATGGACTTATTACTTTTTTCTGAGTAAAATATTAAACATTTTTTTCACTCAAACTTCCACGAACACTCAAGAGTAAACTGGCGGGTTTTTTGCGGCATTTTTCAATGAAACAGACTTCAAAGGCTCCTTCCATTATGGCGACGCGGCGTGTAAACAGTACAGATAAACACGGAGAGAGAACTTTACCGCGTGGAGGAGAGAGAGAGAGAGAGAGAGAGAGAGAGAGAGAGAGAGAGAGAGAGAGAGAGAGAGAGAGAGAGAGAGAGAGAGAGAGAGAGAGAGAGAGAGAGAGAGAGAGAAGGCGGAAGGGAGGAGAGAGATTATCCGAGGAAGGGAAAGACAAGAGAAAGAGGATGAAAGAGGGAAGGTGGGAAAGGGAAGGAGAGAGTAAAAGGTGTATTAAGTATGTATCAAAAAATAAGTAAATAAAGAAAGGAATAAATAAATAAATGAAGATACTGAGAAAAGGATACTCGGAAAGGGAAGTGGCCGAGGTAAGTGTAAATCTCTCTCTCTCTCTCTCTCTCTCTCTCTCTCTCTCTCTCTCTCTCTCTATTCGATTCAGCGCAAATTCACTCGGAAGAAACTCATCTGGACCGCTGGACAGGCTCGGGACGCGTCAGGGCGAGGCGAGGCGGGCCACACATAAGCCTCAGCCCTGCCACGCCGCGCCCTTGTTCCGCCACTCCCGCTGAGGTTAATCCCAAGTCACAGTTGAGGGGAGCCTGTGAAACCATCGCAGCCAGTAGTGACCTTCTCTATTTTCCCTCAATTTCCATTCTATCATGTCTTGTCCACCACTTGCCTCAGCTGGTGGTGGTGGTGGTGGTGGTGGTGGTGATGCTTCTACTACTACTACTACTACTACTACTACTCCTCCTTTGGTCTTCCCTGAGTTTTCTCGGCGTCTTCTCTGTCATTCTCTTATTCATATTTCTTGTTTTCTTCTTCCTCTTGTTATTCAGTCCCCTTTATCGTTGTTATTCTCTATTTTTCTTTCCCTCTTTCTTTCTTCGCTGTCGTTTTCGTCGTCATCCTCCTCCTTCTCCTGCTTCTTTTATTTTCTTCTCCATCCACTCCTTCCTTTTCTCCTTGATTCAATATTCCTCCTCTGCATAGTCGTTTTCATTTTATCTTTCCCTTTCTTCGTTGTTTTCTGTTCCTTCCTTTTACATTCACTCACTATCCTTCGGGCTTCCTCCTCCTCCTCCTCCTCATTGGCTTAGGTATTGTACTTGAGGGTTATTTAAGCGACTTCCACTATTTTATGTATTTAACATGAACACGACCCGGTACCTTAATGGAGACTGGTAAATTTTGAAGCTATCCTGTTACCTATCCATGAGTGCCCCCTTGTGTGTGTGTGAGTGTGTGTGTGTGTGTGTGTGGTGTGTGTGTGTGTGTGTGTGTGTGTGTGTGTGTCGGGAACCCTATTACTGAATCCTGAATTTCGGGAATCCGTGGAGTCAGAATTATTACGGGGACGTGAAGAGAATTTCTGTCTATCAGCATTATCATACAGACGTGTGTGTGTGGTGTGTGTGTGTGTGTGTGTGTGTGTGTGTGTGTGTGTGTGTGTGTGTGTGTGTGCATTTTACCGTGTACATACGACAAAGGGCAGAGGCATTCCTCACAAAGATATGTATTTTATATTTATATTTTTTTACGCCAATCAACCTGTCTCTCTCTCTCTCTCTCTCTCTCTCTCTCTCTCTCTCTCTCTCTCTCTCTCTCTCTCTCTCTCTCTCTCTCTCTCTCTCTCTCTCTCTCTCTCAGTCTGTCCCTCTCAGTGCGTCTGCGTCTCATCAGCAAAAACGGACGCTGAAAATATGGGAAGCTGCACAAAGCTATGAACGAGCTTGACCGTGTGCCGGATCGTGGGGAAGGGGCGTAGGGAAGGGGGAAGGGAGGGGCGTGGAGGCGAGCAGGTGAGCGGGGGACAAAGGCCACTCGGGAAAGGTGAGGGTCAGGTGCTGCTAATTGGGAGTCAGCACAGGTGAAACAGGTGCGAGCTACGACTCTCCTAACTAAATCCATTGGAAACAAACAAAGCTTTCGGCGAGTGTCTGTTTGTGTGTGTGTGTGTGTGTGTGTGTGTGTGTGTGTGTGTGTGTGTGTGTGTGTGTAGTGTGTGTGTGTGTGTGTGTGTATGTGTGTGTGTGTGTGTGTGTGTGTTCTACGTGACACTCCTTCGTCTCTTTCACTTTTCTTTCTTTCTTTTCTCTGCGGGCGTGTCTGTCATCGTTCCATTGCATGAACGAGTATATTTCTTTTAGCGTCTGTCTCAATGTATGTATGCATGTCCCTTTCATGAATATTTTTTTGTCTATCTGTGTCTTTTTATGTTTGTTTATATGTATGTATGCATGCATGTAAGACTAAATATGTATGTCCCCTCCCTCTCTCTCCCCCATGCTATATTCAGTTTCAAAAGTTTCTCGCCCTTCTCTTCTCCTCTCGCTCGTTCCCTGCTCGACACAACGACCAGCGCCAGGAAATGCTCCATATCCTTCCCAGGTCACGGCACCTCAAGAGCCGATACCAGCCTGAAAGGTCACCCGGCTCATTTTAAAAGTCCATTATATACAAAATTCGACA
Source organism: Scylla paramamosain (assembly GCF_035594125.1). NCBI lineage: Eukaryota > Metazoa > Arthropoda > Malacostraca > Decapoda > Portunidae > Scylla > Scylla paramamosain. Next base: position 553,501 of record NC_087174.1, read on the forward strand.
TTTCGCTCCAACAAGTCGAAAAACAGCCGACTCTCGCTTGCACGTGTGGGTGAGAAAGAAGAGAAAGAGAGAGAAAAAAAATGAAAGTGAAAGTAAAAATAGTGTGGTTTTTGTTTTTGTAGACAGTTTTTCTTTCTTGAAAGAATTTTTTTTTTGTTGTATTTTTTATCAGGATTGAAATACAGTATAACTCTCTCTCTCTCTCTCTCTCTCTCTCTCTCTCTCTCTCTCTCTCTCTCTCTCTCTCTCTCTCTCTCTCTCTCTCCTCTTGCAACTTCTCTAAGGTAACAGTTTTTCTCTCTTATCTGAGTGAGTGTTTCGAGTATCGTGTCTACGCTCTAAATGTTTACCTCAGTAACAAATGTTGAGAGTTGGACGTGAACGAAAAACCCTTCAGATATTTCTTTATTTATTTCAGTTGCTGAACGAATGCATGAGATCGACTGGGGAAAAGTCAACAGAAATAGGAGAAAAATGACAAAGGAAGGGAAAAGTAAATACAGGTAGCATTTTAAAATTAACGTGGGAGTCAACTTATTTCCTGCTGCACAGGTGATAGTCTGGCAGGCTGGGTAAAAAATAACTAACTTTATATATATATATATATATATATATATATTATATATATATATATATATAATATATATATATATATATATATATATATATATATATATATATATATATATATATATATATATATATATAATATATATATATATATATATAAGGACGTAACAAGACATGCTTATTTTTAAGGTAACCTGAAGCTTCTCATTTGCAGACACCAGATGGAGACAAAAGAGGGAAGGAGTCCCGTGCACACTCCATATTTTGGGTTGGTTTTCTGGCCCGCCATGCCCCGCCCCGTCCTGCCGAGGCCCCACCCGTCCCACTCTTCACTCTTAACACACCCTTCCCCGTCCCTCCCCACCCTCATACACCCCGTAAGACACACCGCAAGCTATATATAACCCTCGCTTGCTGCCGTGGTAACACTGCCCGTCGCTACCACCGCCCTAACTCAGAGGAAAAATATCACCAGCGTAGCAGAGTCGCCTCTCCTTTCCTCTTCCCGCCTCGCACACTCCACACCCCATTTGTCCCTCTTTCTGTTTTTCTCCATTTATTTTTTTTTTGTTTCTCCACTTGCACACCGCCTGTCTGCTTCTCGCTGTCTGATCATAGTTTCCTCTTCCTCCCGCTCCTCCTCCTGCCACGCCTGCTTCTTTGCACGCTCCGACTTGCTCTGCTCTATGTATTGTATTGCCCATTCTCTTCAACTCCCCGCTTCTCCCCAGACAGTGCTCCTCTAAAGTCTCCCTTTTCTTTCTTGCTTTCTTGAGGCATTTGATTTTTTTTCTCTTTTCCTTAAAGTTTAATTCGTCTCATGGCTTGGTGTCTGGGTATGTTTTGCTAACTCCTTCCTAGGACTTGAACTCTTTCAGAGGGGTTTCGAGACACACTTCTTCCAACTTTCGATGACCCTTTTGATCTCTATTTAGGGACTGGCACTTTCAGTGGCTCTTTCCTCGCAATTCTGTTGCCTTTGGCCAGGGCTCCTCTTCCATTGAAAAAAAAAAAAAAAAGGCTAATGGAGAACGATTCTCTCTCTCTCTCTCTCTCTCTCTCTCTCTCTCTCTCTCTCTCTCTAACCTTCTAACAAAACCTGGTCGCCTTTTTACCGGTGCTTCCAGCTTCAAACACCCCACGCGTCTCTACTCCGCCTCCCCAGCCTCAGGGAGCAGCCCCACCGCCTGGGGCATCCTGCAGGCGCCACACTAAAGCTCACTGTGCACACCGACTCATCTCTCGTCGCTGCTTCGGTCGATGAACGACTTGTATTCAGTAACCCGTCAGTGAGATAATGATACGCGCGAGTTACCGTGAGCATCTTGATCCAGTAAGGTTCAAGACTTTGGCCACTCAACAGGTCAGGTTTCCCTCACATGCTGTTAACAGTTTTACATTTTTTAAAATTATTTCTCTTGTGTCTGTCTTTACAATATATATATATATATATATATATATATATATATATATATATATATATATATATATATATATATATATATATATATATATATATATATATATATATATATTATATATATATATAATCAATCTAAAACTCAATTTTTGTATTGAATTTTCACTCCTTTATGAATGAAATAAAGAATTCAGTGTAATCAGCATTTACCTATACGTAACTGCTTTTGAATTATTATAGCGTCACACTAATTCATGCCTGGAAATGTTCGGTAAAATATACACACTGGACGCAACACATACATCAAGCTGGAACATGTTGCGCATTACTCCCGTAAATATTTCACAAACATGTTTGGGGAAATGCCGACCCTAGCAGGACAGTGTCCACCAAAGCTCGCTCGGGAGAATCAAATCAAATACAATGACACGTCCACCTCACCACAACCCCCTCACAGCACACCTGCCTCGCGCGGCGGCGGCGGCGGGATGTGCAGCGAGTTAAAGGTGTGGCTGCCAGGCGTGGGGTGTGCCGCGCCTCCAACGCTGCAGGTGGCAAGTGTGTCTGGTAAAACCCGCGCTGGTGCAAAACGCAACTGTGAGGCCGGCTCTCACTGATCCGCCTCGCTGTTTGCCTCACGCGGGGCAAGCATCACCAGTAGACGCGAACAAGATGCTATTCCATTCTCCTCGCTGCTCCTGCTGTCGACGCTCCTCACCCCGCCACTCTTCGCCTCGGGCCAGGCGACGATGGTCTGTGCTACATTCGAGGAATGACATTTGGTTTACTAGTTTTGTTGAAATGAAGTGTTGAGGGAGCCTTACTTTATTTAGAATTTTGAGCAAGTATATAACATCAATACGAGCAACTGGTACATTAAGGTTCTCCTATAACTGTTCAAAAATAGAGTCAAATCCAAATTTAATATGGGTGTAGAGTGCAGCAGGAAGTGAAGTCACAACAGGGCAGACGGACACCTCTGTTGCCACGACTCAATGCCGTTTCTGGCATTGGCAAATATTTTTTTAATGTGAGAGCAGTATTATTTCAGTACAGATGAAGTGCAATGAAGTAGTTACTGTCTTACACACTGTGACAGGAGCGCGCCCATGCACTGAGAAAGGATTCAGCAGCTCCGTTCTTTTACGGCCTCAATGTCTGCATCGGTGAAGTCACTGACAACCATGATAGGTGGCGGGGTTCACCCTGCACGGACGCGGAGTGACGTCGCTGATGACACTGCGGACAGCACACCGGGGTGGTGAGGAGCCAGCCCAGAACTCTCTGGATCCCAAATGAAAAGTGTGCCTGCACCGGCCGTGATACTGTGTGAGTAGTGCTTGTGCACCATAAGCCGGTCGCATTGAAACAAATAAATGTACGCCATGATTAATAGAACAGTGCAGCACTTTGTCCTGGCACACACAGCCATGCTGCTGCGGTGCCAATCGGTAAAGAGTTTAATGATTCTGCCTCGCTGGTCCGCTGGGCAGCGAGGGCCATTCTTTTACCTGGGAGAGAAAAAGGGAGATAATAGGAAGTGTCTAGAGCAGCGGGCAGAGGACGACATATCTAGCGGTGGTTCTACTACTAAGATTTATCGAGGCGTGGTGCGAGGCTGCCAGACTCAAGGCGGTGGGACTGAGTGAGACTCCCCACACGAGACCATGAATAACATAAGTGTGTGCCGATATTGTTTCCAGTCGGCGTGAAAAGAAGAAGAAAAAAAAAGTGAGATTAACAACAAGGGGAAGATGAAGGAAAACAAGAAGAAAGGGTTAGAGACGGGAATCAGTGTAGCTGAAGCAATAAGTGTGGCAGAGAAACATTCAGACGATGAACATGCAACAAAATGGTAGCTAATGACAAAAGAGGGCGCATCAAGAGCCACGCTGTCTGTATCGTGCGTGCCAATAACCGTTACAGAACCCTTCCCGTCACACACTCCTCACCTTCCCTCGCCGTCACCGTCGCTGTTCCAAAAATTCGATTTTGTCTTCGCAGTGTTTGAAGTTGTACGATTCTTTCATTTGGTTATTTATATTCACATCACATAAAGTTCTCGCTTCCATAAAAAACAAAGCGGCAGTCGAAACTTTTTCCTACCTGTTGTTGCCTCAACCTATAATTACATCCATTCGACTCGCCATCACTTTCTTTCCTTATTTTTTACGTCTATGTTTATTTCAGTAATTCAAAATAATGCAGCTTCCGGCACTTTCACCTTTTTATAATATTCTCTAACCAGCATTACTTTTTCTTTCATTTTTACAGCGTTAGTTTATAAATCTGGGTTAGTCTGTTTACGCACGCACAACGCATGCAAATGACATATTCATTAACTCAGAGAAACTGCATGTCGCTTGTCAGTTCCCGCCTAATAACTTGACGTCCTTGGTAAAAGTAGATTTTATTACAGAGAGCAAGTGGTTGAAGAGGACTAGTGGTGGTGGCTGGGAAAGCGAGGCGGTGGGAGAAGGATTAAGTAGGGATGAAGAGGGACGGTGGAGAAGGATTACGTAAGGGATAAAGTGGAGAGATGGAGCGGGATAGTACAAGCAGCAAAGAGGGAAGCTGGAGATGGAGAATATAGGGGACGGAAGGGACAGGAGAGAGAAGTAATAAAACGGAGACATTAGGACGATGGGAGAGAGAGATGGTGTAAGGGACAAAATAGGGACTGTGAAGAGAAGGTGCATGAATTATAGAGGGAAAATGAAGAGGGACAGTATGAGGGACGGAAAGACAATGGAGATAGATATTTTAAAAGGGACAGAGGAAGAAGGAACGCAGGAAGACGATCGTGAAAGGAACAATGGGGAAGGCTGACCACTAATAGTCTCTCCTAACATCCTAAATAGTCACAATAGAATCCCCCGCGGGTTTGAGGCTTCGAACTGCCTGACAGAATTACCGCTGCGAGAATAAAGTCACACGAAAGGAAAAAAAGAAAAAAAAATCACCGTATGATGCGAGAGGGGGAAACAAGATGATGGTAGCGAAATATTAAAAAGTATATCAAAGTAAAACGAACTCAGTCAAAACCTTTCTGCTTCACCCTTTTTTTCCCATTAATAGTTCTCATGATACATGTTTATCCTTGCATGGGCTAAATATAGGACGAGAGAGAGAGAGAGAGAGAGAGAGAGAGAGAGAGAGAGAGAGAGAGAGAGAGAGAGAGAGAGAGAGAGAGAGAGAGAGAGAGAGAGAGAGAGAGAGAGAGAGAGAGAGAGAAGGAGAGAGAGAGACCAAAAATGACTTACTCTTCTTCTCTATTTATTTACTCTTATCTTTATTTATTATTTTCCCATTTACTCTTATCTTTCCTCCCTACACTCTTCTCTCGCTCCCTGTCTCCCTCCAAGCCGCGCCTCGCCACCCTCCGCGGCGCCCTCCTTGCCTCCCCGTGATTAATACATTCAGGGCAAACATGCGGAAAATATGGGCGACCAAGATTACTCAGTCAGCTGGCAGAGGGGAGGGAAGATAATGGGAGGCAGCAGAGGACGAGAGGAAAACGAAAAGCTAATCTGAGGGTAAAGAATAAAAGTGCTTGCGGATGAAAGGTGACAGAGAGACATGTGTGCGTGCTGATACAGGGTGGGGCGGGACGACAGGACCCTCTGCCTCCCATTTTCTTTGCACGAGCCGCTTGGGAGATGGACAATTTCGGGTTCCAGAGGGCTTAAGTTACTGAATAGTTAGCCTCCCTAAAGTCCCAAGGGCGGGTAACTGGGTCCCGCATTGCTCGTTACAATTCCTCTATTTCACCACTATTTCCAGGTTACAAGATCGCAGTTCACTAGGGTTTTGAGTTATTGAACGCGCTCCATCAAAGGATACGATATCAAGTACGAAGTCTGAAAGCTGATGCCCACCAGAGTAGAATTCAAACTCGTATCAAAGAGCTCGGTTGTCACCAATGAACCACTTTACTGCTTCGCCATACAGAAGATGAAATACGATTACGAATCCTGTGAAACCTCAACAAGCGCAGCGCTACACGCCACTTGAACTTTATAAGATCCTTCGGGGATTATTAAACCAATTGAACCATGAGATCTTTCAGGGATTATTAAAAAAGATCTATCTCGCATAACCTTTGTCTGTTATTCATAATATAAATGTAATTGAGCTGTGAGGCAAAGCTTCTGCGTTTGAAGTGTTTGATCAAATAAGTGAAGGCTGAGAGGACAGGTGAAGGCTGAGAATTGACACATAACTGAATAATGAGATAAAAATCATGGAAATGGTTGGTGATCGCTTGTGTTGCTTTACCATGAAGAGGAGGAGCACACCAGTTATTCTCATTATTAATATAATTATGTACTCTCTCTCTCTCTCTCTCTCTCTCTGTGTGTCTCTCTCTCTCTCTCTCTCTCTGTGTGTGTGTGTGTGTGTGTGAGTGAAATAAGGAAGAAGAATGGGACATCACAACGCCTTTAATCAGTCGGGCTGGCCGCGCCTCGCCCAAGGGACGCTGCCGTACAGCTCTCCTCTATAATTCAGT
>NC_087174.1:565000-622500 GCF_035594125.1 Scylla paramamosain
GAGAGAGAGAGAGAGAGAGAGAGAGAGAGAGAGAGAGAGAGAGAGAGAGAGAGAGAGAGAGAGAGAGAGAGAGAGAGAGAGAGAGAGAGAGAGAGAGAGAGAGAGAGAGAGAGAGAGAGAGAGAGAGAGAGAGAGAGAGAGAGACTTAATCACTAAAGTTTACGAAGTCACTTATCTGTGTTCGCACTTTTTACTTTTTCTCATTTTTGAGAAATATTTTTGAGAGAGAGAGAAAAAAACTTGCCGACACTGGGGTTACCGACAAAAACTTTCTCAGATTCCTTGCAAAGTAGAAGTTCTCTGTCCTCGAAATTAAACTGAGCGTTCTGAAAATCGTGAGAGAGAGAGAGAGAGAGAGAGAGAGAGAGAGAGAGAGAGAGAGAGAGAGAGAGAGAGAGAGAGAGAGAGAGAGAGAGAGAGAGAGAGAGAGCACAATGACATATGGAATTCAATGAATAAACAAATATTATAAATAAACTTAACTTCTTTACACCTTCGCCACTCCGGGGAAGGCGTACGTCTGCTTTCTTTTAACACACACACACACACACACACACACACACACACACACACACACACAGGGCTCAATTATAGGCTGTCTGCTGTTGTCGATCACAATGTCGCAACTTCTCAGCTTGCGTCCTTCACCTGTTCCCTGCTGAGTGGACAAGTGTAATGTGGAAGGATACATGGTAAAGTTTTCTCCACCCTGTTCGCTTTCGAAATCTGATCCTCTCGGTTGTGAACAGGCTGTGAAAATGTGTGTGTGTGTGTGTGTGTGTGTGTGTGTGTGTGTGTGTGTGTGTGTGTGTGTGTGTGTGTGTGCGCGCGCTAGGTCGCCCACTCGTGTACGTGCGTGCGCCAGTGCGTGAGTATATGTGACATGTCAACCATCTAATTTCAAAAGTGACAAAAAAGGCTATTGGTTATGTTTTTGACGCAGCATTACAAACACGGTATCTGGCGTGGGTCACCTGCCCTTGTGGCGCGTCCACGTTAATTAGAGCAGCAAGGTGAGCACCGAGGGGCGAGGGGCAGCCGCGCGTCCTGCTGTCCTGACTCATGCATGTGTATAGGGTAACATGAGGTACTGATGCAAATATCAATTTTTCTGTTGTGAAAATTCATACCTTGTTGTTCTGGATGCAGGAGTATTCTTGGGAGCATGGACGTACAAACTATTTGTGTTTTATCGCCTGTATGAAATGATGTGTTTTGCTGCATTCAATAAGTGATGAGTGTGCTCTCTCTCTCTCTCTCTCTCTCTCTCTCTCTCTCTCTCTCTCTCTCTCTCTCTCTCTCTCTCTCTCTCTCTCTCTCAGCCGAGTAGGTGATTGATAAATTTCACGCTTCACTCTAGTACATTGACGAAGCCGCTCACCATTTAATTTTTAGCCTGCAGTGAAATACGGGACCCGCCGGCTATTGGTAGCGGTGGATATTGAAATTCCTCACCCCGAAGCCCATCTGCGCTCGGTCAAGATATGCCCCGCTTTCCCGGCGTGATATATGACTCCCGTGCTTCTCCATGCCTCCGTCCCTGCCTCCCTCCGTGCCTCCCTTCCTGCCCGCCTGCCTGCCTGCCCTCCCCCACCCACTACCAATGCGATTACACGCCACGGTCTGGTCGAAGTCAAATAACGCAAGTTGATCTTATTATTGCTGCCGCCTCCCTCCCTGCCACATGTGGTGAACTATGATACGCTCCATGCATTGTATATATGAACATGAGGGAGTGTGAGTCTCTCTCTCTCTCTCTCTCTCTCTCTCTCTCTCTCTCTCTCTCTCTCTCTCTCTCTCTCTCTCTCTCTCTCTCTCTCTCTCTCTCTCTCTCTGGGAAATAAGATCATCCTTTTCCATGGACTTCGCTCTTTTAGAGATGAACCAAGGCAGGGTTTAGCGCCGAGACAAAGAGCCCATCACTAAGTACATCTCTCGAACGGTCTGATTTGAAAGAAAGGGAAGGTACGAGCAAATAGGTAAGTGAAATTATGGGAGAGAAAGTAGGGACGGGGGCCTAAATAGACGATAAGATATGGATGTTCGGATGGCTGAGTGTTGGGATGGAGGGAAGAAAGGAGGGGGATGGTACAAAGGAAGAAACAGAGACGGGATAAACTGGATCATTGTGTGGCCAGATGGAACAGTCATTAATGAAGGAAAGAATGAATATAGAAGTGGAGTAATTACCACACAATAGCAAATTTAGGGAGGAGATTCAGTCACGAGCACAAAAATATTTCTGAACACAGCTTTCAATACACACACACACACACACACACACACACACACACACACACACACACATACCAGCAACTGCTCCACCACGACATGACACGAAGGCAGCGATAAATCTGAGGAAAAAAGAGAAGAACACGTAAAAAGAGACATGAAAAATGAAATCCCTACACATGAGGATTAACCAAAACTGGGAAACGTCAGCGGGCATCCCCCATGGGCACCCCTCCCTCTCTAGCTATTTATTAATCTTCCGTGCTCATTGGTTCCCTGGCAGCCAATCACCATTGCCCGTGCCGTTGCTGTCTGGCCGCCTGTTTAACTAATGCAAATAACCGTCATGTCATTGAATAATTTTTACATTTGTACATGAACAGCTTCGTCCGTCCCCTACCTCCCCTCTCCCTTCCCCAACTGTCGCTGATTTTCCCTTATTTCCAAACTCTACTTTCTCCCCTCTCCTGCTGAGCTCCCACAGGGCATATCTTCTATTCCTCTACTTCTCTTTCCCTACAATCCCCTGCCTCCCAAATGTTCTATCTCCCCTTCTACGTCAATTTTCCCTTACCAGTGAGTCCTTTTTCTTCCGCCTCTCCTGCCTTCACCTCATTTTCTGAAGTCTCCCCATGGCCATATCTTACCTCTCTATCTTTACTCTGCTGCTTCCAATAGTTCATCTGATGCAAAAACAGAAGAATTTAAAACATCTCCGTGCTTTCGTTCATGATTTTAATATTCTCTCTCTCTCTCTCTCTCTCTCTCTCTCTCTCTCTCTCTCTCTCTCTCTCTCTCTCTCTCTCTCTCTCTCTCTCTGTACACACACATACACACACGCACACACACAGTCGAGGGCAAAATTTAATAGCCATGCAAATTGTCCTAGATTGGTCTTACTTACATTCCGCAGCGACTGGCCTCTCTCTCTTTTCAGGAATTCCACACTGTCTTGGCGTATTGTGGACGAAGAGACTGTGGGTCAAGGAATATGTGGAAGTATTCAAGTGGTGCAGTATTTACGCGTGTCTGGCTACATCAAGAAAGACCACGCCGGAACCTTTCTTGGTGTGTTTGTAACTTTTTAATAATTGAGAAGGTGTATAATAATGAGTAGATGTATAACAGTAAACACCCTGAAAGAAGGCCTTATTAGATTATTTAGGCGTAAATATCGGTAAAAATGACAATATTAACTTGAAAATATAATGATAATTAGATGAATGTCTGCGTGCACCTTCCAAAAATATAACGTGAACTTTAAAGGATAGTGTATGCACGCCATCCTTTGTCTGGAAACTCCTAACCACGGGTGAAAATAAACTAAACTTAGACGAAAACTTGCAAGCCGCCGTCACCTTGCGTCGCTCAACCAGTACGTAGAGCAACACTCCTTCCCAGGGGCTGAGGGACGCCCCACTCCACCCACCAAAAAATACACAAGGATTAAAAAAGTCATTGTACAGGCTGCCACTGAACAGAATTCGGAATGGTTCCAGAAAGATAATACACAAAGCAGGCGATCAGAAGTGACTACAGCCAGTCTCCAAAACTCTTCCTCCCACACGTTTGCCTCACATGCCGTTCTGACATTTACGTATCTCCACTCCTGTCCAGTCGATATCTGTACCTTTCCATATTTAACCACTCGGCGTCAGCACACAAGATTTTTTGTTTTTGTTTTTTGTTTTTAGGGAAGGTCAATGTGGTAGCTGCCGGCAACAATTATTCATCTGCTTATATAGACGTAGTGATATTTCTAATTTTGTGAAATGAAGCTCTTGATTACATTTGCAGTCAATCCTGCAATGTTGTGGAGTCAAAACTCAGCCAATCAGTCAATCATTGCAGTTTTGTTTATATTTCCCCACAAACATTCACATCCCTGCCATTTTTTTGTCTCCTTCTATCCACATCTTGCTACCGCGAGCAGAAAATTGACCTGTTTACTGTAATTTTCAATGATGTGGCGTATAATGTTCTCAAACTACTTCCGCAAGCTTGCCAAACTTCTCTTGTTCCAGAATATTATTCATTAAAGTGGTAAATGACAGATAAGCTCGTAAAAACTTCCCTCTTATCCTTTATGTAAAAACATAGACCAGCAGAATGCAACGCAAAAATGTATTAAAAAAAAGCGCCACACACACAAAGCTGACCAGCACATGCATCGGAAAAAAACAACAGTGAAGGCATCCATGCAAGTTTTAGCGGCAGTCAGAGCCAAAAACCACCCACCCCCACACACCACACCCTATTGCCACGCCACACAACACAACGCAACCTGTCGCCACACCACACCACACAGCACAACAACCTATCGTCATCCCTCACAAGACAACACAACTTATCGTCCGTCACACAGCACAACAATCACACAACACAACACAGCAGAACCAGCAGCCACACAAAGAAACATAACTCAGCGATAAGGAACCCAATCCAAACCACCGCCACACCGCGCACCACAACAATAAATAACCCACAGCACTAAAGAACCCGCCATCACACAACACAACCCACCGCCACACCATCTGACCCACAGCGATGCCTTCCGACCCACCATACGCCGTACCACTCAGCTTCCCACTACGCCTCCTAAGACTCATTCACGTCGCACAACCCGATGTCAATAAAACTTACAAATTGGAAAGCAGCGCTGCAGGGAAGTTTAAGTTTTAGGTTCATAGATAAGAAAACAACGTCAAGGGGAGAGGAGGACAAGATCACCCCCAACACTTGTTTTGCCACGCCTTGTACAGTACGGTAGATGTACACGCCAGAAGTACTATATAGATTTGCGCCTCTACAGTCTATGTATGTATGTATGTATGTATGTATGCAATGTGTATATCCAAGATGGTTCTGTAAAATGAAACAACAAATTCATGCGATTTATAAAAGCTTATTCGTAAAAAAGACATTTCATTAGAATAAAATACAGTACAACTTTAAATTCAGACACAGATGGACATTGGACAGGCAGGAAAGCAGGCGGGCGGACGGACGGACACACACACACACACACACACACACACACACACACACACATATACTCTCTCTCTCTCTCTCTCTCTCTCTCTCTCTCTCTCTCTCTCTCTCTCTCTCTCTCTCTCTCTCTCTCTCTCTCAGGTGTCTGGGGCTCCTGAATATAGGCGTGTGTCTCAGTCTGCCTCTCACGAAAGGGAAGGCGTATGTGAATCCCGGAACCATAACACAGCACCCACCCTCCTGATCACGTAACGGGCAATTACTTGACACAAGCCTTCCAGCCCTTAGCGAACACACCACTTAGGAGACCGACAACCCAAAATCAATGGCCGAGTAAAATAATCGCTTATCGGAGACCAGGAACTGAGAACGTTGAGAAATGATGAATAAATAAAAGCGAGAGTCACAGAAAAAGAATCCCTGATAAAACCAAAGAAGAAAAATACAAAAAGCAGAAAAAAAAAACAGCAAATCAGAGCGTAGTTTGTAAGACCTTCGGGCAACGCGTTCGCCCATTTCCCACGACAGGCCCACGAATACACCCACAGTAGGCCGAAAAAGGGAACGGAAAAAGTTTAAAAGATCACGTTAGGGTTATGGTGGATTCCCGTTTTAATCGCGCCCAGTTTATGAGAAGCGAGGGGCTACGCGGAACACAGGTGGGAGGCAGAGCGGAGGGGGTGGGAGGTTGTAGGAGGTGGGAGGGAGGAGGCAGCAGGTTGGAAGGGGGCGGCAGGTAGGCAGGTGGTGCTAATTAGAGCCATCTCGCCACGCTCCGCTCCCACCTGGCCACTGGCACGCCTTGAGTGAAGCTTGTGTGCATTATTTGGGTCGAGGAAGAGCAGTGGTGTTGCCGCTCTGACCAACACTGTCCTGCCGCTTATGCCACTTTGTAGCGTGTTCACTGCCGCACACACACACACACACACACACACACACACACACACACACACACACACACACACACACACACGGCCACGCATTTCCTGCCTCTCCCTTTTCTAATGTATTCTTCCTCTCCTTTACCTTAACACTCCCTTTCCTCTCCCTTTCTAAACACTGCCGTCACCTCCCCGTGACCATTCGTTCTCTTCCTTCCGGTTTACAGTCACATGGTACTGGGGTGGATGGTACTCGGGTTATATAGGCCTCAGCTTAGATGATCCTCAAGACAGATCGGCCTGGGTGCAAATAGGCCTCAGGACGTTTGGTACTCGAGACACTTGGTACCCAAAACACTTGGTCTACAAATTGTCTTTAGGCTAAGACGTGTGGACTACAGGCTACGTGAAGGCAGCATGTGGATCCACACACACCAATATGACTTTGGCCAACCCGTCCACTACTTACTCAACCACATCCACCCATCCACTCAACCATATCCACCAGCTCACACCCACCCAGCCGTAATTACATCCACCTATCAACCGACACACACACACAGGGCAGTGCAGCCCCTATACCCTGACTGACGTTAGTGGGTGGGTGTAGATGGTAAGTGGGGTGACGAGATGGGTGGATAAATGGATAGATCGATGGAAGTCAGAGGTTGGATGGATGGGTGGGTAAGTAGATTGGGGATGGTTGAGTGGTTGAGTGGATGGGTGGATGTAGCTGAATAAGAAGATGAATGGTTTGGTAAAGAATATACTATTGTGTGCGTATCTACATGCTGCCTTCACGAAACCTGTAGTCCAGACGTCTGAGTCTAGAGACATTTTGAGGACCAAGTGATTTGGGTACCAAGGGAGGCCTTTATGCACTCATGCCGATCTGTCTTAAGGATCATCTGAGCTGAGGCTTATATGACGTAAGTACCATCCACCTCAGTACCAAGTGACTAGCTCCCCTTCCTTCCCTCTCTATTATTCCCCAACCCAGCTCACTCCACACGCACGTCCCGCAGCGCAACCTCATCCTTCACCCACACGATCTCTCATCCATCCGACTAAAATCCTTATACTATTACGCCCCTACACCTTTGTTCCTCACGCCAGGCAGCAGGTTCGTGGCGTCCAGATTAGTAGGGAGAAAAGGAATGGTAGTCTCCTTCCTTCCTCCTCCTCCTCCTCCTCCTCCCTCTATTCTTCCATCCCTCCTCCCTCTCCTCCACCCCACGCTAACAGCATACTATGTCTTGGTGGATCATGTGGGAATAATGCTTCTTGAGATGGAGATGGAGTCAGGGCGAGGAGGAGGAGGAGGAGGAGGAGGAGGAGGAGGAGGAGGAGGAGGAGGAGGAGGAGGAGGAGGAGGAGGAGGAGGAGGAAAGGACGTAATGGAAAGTAAAGAGAAACGAGAAAGAAGATTGGAAAAGAGGGGATTTAAAGGGAGAAAACATAAAAGAAAAGGAACATAGATGAGAGGCGAGGCGAGGAAGTGAAACGAGAGGAGAGGAGAAACGAGAGGAATGGAAAGGAAAGAGAAGGAGAAAGGAGCTACACTGAGTGGCACGGAATAGAAGAGAAGAGATAAGATAAGGAGGGGAAGGTGAATAAGAGGGAAGACCGAGAGGAGGTGGACAGCATAATAGACGAGGAGGAGGAGGAGGAGGAGGAGGAGGAGGAGGAGGAGGAGGAGGAGGAGGAGGAGACAGGTAGAGGCAGGCAGGCAAACCGAATGGAATGCAGCAGGAAAATCTAAAAATGTGTGAAAGTAGCATCACACACACACACACACACACACACACACACACACACACACACACACATACCCAAAAAGGGGAAAAAGTATAAAGTTTGAGAGCGGATTGGATGGATTGAAGCGAGGTGGGGGAGCGATATCAGGAACACGGAGAAAGGTAGAAGCTTGCGAGTGAGAAAAGCCAGGTGGAACAGGATGAAAGCTGGAGATCCGTGTCAGGTGAAAGAAAGGTTACGAAAAAAACAAAAAAAACAACAACAGCAGCTAAAAAAAAAATGAGTGAAAACAAAACACGTAGTCACAATAAAGCTTCACGAGAAAAGAAGAGTGTTGGTGTTGCAAAATGGTAAGACAGAAATGAGGAAAAGGATACCACGTGTTTAATCTGTGTTAATCAGATTTCAAGAGGATAACATATGATGAGGATTCAATTCAGAGCAAACCAAAAGCGTCCTTTATGTAACACTATCAGCAACACAAACACATTTAAATCTACACTCATCTGAGAGAGAGAGAGAGAGAGAGAGAGAGAGAGAGAGAGAGAGAGAGAGAGAGAGAGAGAGAGAGAGAGAGAGAGAGAGAGTTTAAAGAATGTAACAGAGAGAATATCCTTTTGTTCAGCCAACGCAAAACAGTGTGTGTGTGTGTGTGTGTGTGTGTGTGTGTGTGTGTGTGTGTGTGTGTGTGTGTGTGTGTGTGTGTGTGTGTGTGTGTGTGTGTGTGTGTGTGTGTGTGTGTGTGTGTGTGTGATGTGAAAGATATGAGTAAGCCTTAAGTTTAATAATTCTCTCTCTCTCTCTCTCTCTCTCTCTCTCTCTCTCTCTCTCTCTCTCTCTCTCAAGTACCAAAATTTATGATTACCTGACTGGAGAAGAGAACTAAGGAAAAAATACATGAAGAACAAGAACTCAACCTGTTATGACGTCAATGATAATAATAAAAAAAAAACATATAGACTGTAACAACACAAGATAAATAAAAATACAAACCCAACCGGAAGAAGAAGAAGAAGAAGAAGAAGAAGAAGAAGAAGAAGAAGAAGAAGAAGAAGAAGAAGAAGAAGAAGAAATGGAAGGAAGAAAACAACAACAACAACAAAGAATAGCAAGAGAAATATTACATGATGTATTTTATTACCAACACCATTCATACACTTCACTTATTTTTCTTTCCGGCAAGGTATTCAATCGATCTCCTTTGCATTAAATCTAGGTTTCAATAAAAGGGAACCAAGAATATAACAATAAAAAAAAAAAATCGCGTACAAAAAAATTCCAGGAGAGGTGGTGCATAAGACGATGGTGGTATAGGGAGGGAGGGAAGGAGGGAGGGAGAGAAGGAAGCCGTAATGGGAGGGGAAGCAGTGAGGGATGAAAGAGGGTGAGGGTAGGTGGAGGAGGAGAGAGAGAATCAGCATTCCAGGGGAGATGAGGTGCGAATGGAGGGAGAGATGAAGAGATGCGAGGGTGAGCAGAGAGATGAGGGAACAAATGAGTAATACGGAGAGACTAAGTGAGGATAAGGATGAGAAGAGAGAGTGAAGGGAGAGAGGAGAGAGGACGCAGCCAGCCGGTGAGTGAAGGGGAGAGCATCGGCGAGAGACGGAAAAAAGGGGAAAGAAGAGAAACGCAGGGGAAACAGTGAGATGAAGGCGGGGAGGGTAGATAAAAGATGAGGAAATTAAGAAAAACGTAGAATGAAGTGGGTAAGAGAATGAACAGAGGAAAGGTGCGTGTTAGAAAGAAAAGAAAAGAAAGGAAACATTGACTGAAGTGGAAAGGAGAGCGAAACAGTGAAGACGTGAAACAAAAGAGAAAGAAAATAGGAAAATGAAATGAAGTGGGGTGAACGAAAGAGAAAGAATGGCGAAAAGAGAAGAAAAAGAATTAAGTGACAAGGGAAAAACAGTAAAGAACACGTGGGATAAGGAAAGAAGAAATAAACAGTACAAAGTGCCAAGAATAACGAAACACAAGAGGAACACGAGATAAGGAGAAAAAATAATAATAAATCAATCGAAAAGAACAAAACTGAGGGAGGAAGATAAGGAACTGAAGAGATAAATAAGACAAATATAAAAGATCAGGAGCAATTTTTACGTCAATATTTTCAAAAGTAAGGCGAATATGAAAGATTAGAAGCACTTTTACATCAATGTTTCTATTTTAAGTTAGGTTTCTTTTTCTTTATTCTTTCTATTTGTTTTTATTCCCTCGGAGTGATAAAGTAATAAAAAAATAATAATTAAACCTTCAGGAATGCCTCAGTGTCCCGCGTCTTTTTCATTTATTTATTTTGTTCTATCAAGGAGCGAAAAAGAAAAAAGAAAATACACGAGAGAATCAGTACCGGAAAAAAAATAACACACAAAAAAAAAAGACATTTATAAAACACTCCGGAAATCATGTGGCAGCTTGTAAAGTCATGAAAAAGCGAAAAAAATATACAAGCAGTACGGAAGGAAAAAAAAGTGTCAGGAAACTCCGGTAAACTCAAAAGAAATAAAGCTTTGAACCGATGATGAAAGAAATAAACATGTCGGTGAGAAGGAAAAAAAATAAAAAAAATGTTTCGCAAATAAAAGAGTGAAAGAAAGACGCTGAGAGAGAGAGAGAGAGAGAGAGAGAGAGAGAGAGAGAGAGAGAGAGAGAGAGAGAGAGAGAGAGAGAGAGAGAGAGAGAGAGAGAGAGAGAGAGAGAGAGCGCAAGGGGAATTTAATATATAGACTGTATCACTGAATATCGTTGGGAATCTCGGGCTCACAATTCTAAATGCAAATAGCCGCGTCTGGCCACAGTACTGCTTTATCGGGGCTGAAGAGAATGAAGCGGAGCCGAACTGAGACCAGATCCTCCCGCAGCGGCCTGACAGTGACGTGGGGAGCGATCCGGCCCATGCAACTCCATATACAGCAGACGGGATATGGAAAAAGACCCGAAGTCCCTTTCAAGTGCGGAGCGTGAAATGGAGTCACATACACTTGATGCTAAAGGCTGAATGTGACCGATTTAAGCACGGCACACGCACACATACACACACTTGCACATGGATATTCAATTTACCAAACAAACCTTAGAGGACACGTTCGAATCCTGCTCCTGACTCACGCTCAGAGCAGACGTGTATCCCAAAGGTATTTCGGTAGTCATCTTTGCTCAAATAATCAATTAAAGGCTAACTGAACCTCATACTCTTGCGCCAAACTGTACATCAAGTGGAAGATACTGTATTGCACGTAAATCCCTTTGCGCCACTTATTCGCAATACCTAAGGACATAATCGCCCTGAGAAATCTTCGAGTCAGAGCAGTGGCCGTTGGTGGCTGCCTGGAAGGGGACGCTGGCTGACCGTCAAAGGGTGCGGCAATGCGGTGCTTACGAGGGTTTCAGTCACCAGGCGTCACCCTCACATCAGGCCCGCCCCGCTGAAAGAACCTCAGTTACATCGGAATGCCTCTTTACTCCTGGCAGAAGCTGTGAGGCGCCGTAGTTTCTCTCTCTCTCTCTCTCTCTCTCTCTCTCTCTCTCTCTCTCTCTCTCTCTCTCTCTCTCTCTCTCTCTCTCTCTCTCTCTCTCTCTCACACACACACACACACACACACCAGGATAATGTATCATACCTGACATGCAGCAAGATTTCCTTTAAAACAAACCTGATTTTGAAAACATGGCAACTCTCATTAACGTCTTCCTTCCATAAAGTTTGGACTAAGTTAAGCGGAATCAGGCTTTCCTAAAGTTTCTGATCCTCACAGTCTCCCATCCAGTCCGTGGCTCGCGCTGCGGGATAAATAAAATGTTTTAGGAAGCCTGATTTCACTTTGCTCAGCAGAAATTTTATAGAAGGAAGACGCCAGTGAGAGTCAGCCGCCATGATTTCCGTAACAGTGTAATCTAAAGGAAATAAACAAGAGCAGTGAATTCTAGCGTGTGTTAATTAATTAAGAAATACTTGGGCTGCTTTAACGTTACATGACATTTGTGCCTGGACGCTTCTCAGAAAATGCATACAATTAAGGAATACATACTGCAAAATTCTTCAGCGGGAGGACAAGTGCAGGGGCGATGTCTGGCGACTGACGGGTTTCCAAAAAAAGCACCTCGTGTACCAGAGTCGAGTGCACACAATAAGTCCAGCAGCGAAAGAATATCAATTGAATAAACATAACATTGAACAAACATAACAATGAATGCACCGCTATGTAGCTGGAGGGTGATGGATGTAAGGGTAAATAATGCTGCACTTGCTTTACCGGAAAGATTGACACGCGTGTGTGTGAGACACCTGGCAAAAGTCATGACGGTTGCTCTTTCTTCTAACTAATACCCGCCAATCTGGAATCTGTTCTTCAGGCCAAAACAGTCATAAATAAAAGGCTTTAGTAAGATCTTCCATCATTCATAGCTGGTTTCGGTTGCTGTATACAGTATTGTGAAGCCCATTTTCCTTATTTATGATCTGGTGTGTGTGTGTGTGTGTGTGTGTGTGTGTGTGTGTGTGTGTGGAGAACTGAAAGAAATCAGAATGATCCATCAAAATCCCCCAAGGCTGCCAGGAGAGGGAAGCCAATATAGTTAGCAAACAGCTGGCTAACCACACCACGTCCTCTCCCCCGACGCCCAATCACACTAGGACTTCCCCCCCCCCACACACACACACACCACACGCCGCTCCCTCCCGCTCTGGCGCCCGTCCCTCTCCCTCTTGGTCTGGGGCAGCACAGATTTAAACTTTAGTGCAGCGCTTTCCAGTACGCCGACTAAATCTGATAGACTGATACGCGTTAATCAAAAGAGGCCCAGAATCTGTCTTTCAAATTGGAAACCGCGGGTGAAAATAGTAACATAAGGTTGATAAGGTTCATGGATGTTCGTTTATTAATTACATCGCTATTGTTCTTCGTGATGACGTGAGATTAGTGTTGCTTCATAACCGCGCGCGCGTGTGTGTGTGTGTGTGTGTGTGTGCAAGAGACAGGAAGATATAGGGAGGTAGGAAAAGGGGTTCGAAGCCTTTAATACAAGCGATTCACGTATTTATTCTAAAAGCCAAACCTGATGAGAGAGCCTGGAGTCGACGAGGGCTGAGTGGGTCGTCTGAATCAGCTCCCTTATTCTCCTGCCGCTACCCTCCCTTCTCCCGTGCCACGCCCCAGCCCATCATCCCTACCGCCCCTCTTATCACGCAAGACTAGTCACCCCATGTCTCTCCCTCCCTCCCCTGTTTGCTCTCTCCCTTTCCCTCTTTTCCTCCCTCCGTCTCCTCTCTCCCCTCTTCTTAAATTGTCGTTCTGAGCTCCAACTTTTTACGCACCGCTAGTTTATTATTTGACTTTCTTTAACCTTACGCTATTTGATTTTTTTGGGGCATTGTTGGTTGGTATTTGAGTCTGTCCGTCTGTCTCTCCTTCTGTCTGTCTGTCTGTCTGTCTGTCTGTCTGTTTGTCCTTTTTGCTAGTTCTCGTGCGTGTTTGTCAGTCTCCTTATTCTGTTTTTCTAGTGTTCCATGTGAATTATAACGTGAAGGTTGGCAAAACTACTGGTAAAACTAAGAGTCAGGTTGTCAAGTAAATTTATCCTCTTCCACTTATGATCTGCAAGGGACAATCGCCCCAGTGAGTCCATGCATACGTGCTACAATTTTCTAAACAAGATTCTTCAGGGAGCAGTTTGTTTAATTCTCTCTCTCTCTCTCTCTTACTTACAATCGAATAAACACAGATACTGCCTCAATATAATCTCAGCAGCAATAATTAATCTTTTCCTTTCCTCGTACATTCTAATCACCACACCTTCATCTTTAACATTCTTAGGATATTCGTCTACACTTCTCCTCCTCCTGTATTAATGATCACCGCCGTCTCCTTTCCTCCTTCATCTAATTACCACAATCAACACCACCTTGAGAGCCATCGCCAATATCCAATGAATTCCTGGTATGAAATGTCTTTATCCATGAGCGATATTAGCTCATTAAGACGTTCGGAAGGATGAAGCAAGAGAGAGAAGGGAGTTAGGAGAGCGAGAGGGAACGAAGGATGAAGGAAAGGAAGGAGGAGAGACAAAGAAAGAAAGAGTAGAAAGTAAGAGAGGAGGGAAGGGGAGTGAGAATGGAGAGGGAGAGAGAGAGAGAAAGAGAGGGGAGATCGAGTAAGAAGGAAGTAGGGGAGGAAAGGAAGAACGGTGAGAAAACAGCGAGGGGGAAAGAAAGGAAGAGGAAGAGGGAGAGAGAGAAGGAAGAGGGGAGGAAAGAAAGGTCAGTGGGAAAGGAGGGAGGGAGAGACAAAGGCAGGGTGAAAGAAAACAGAGAGAGAGAGAGAGAGAGAGAGAGAGAGAGAGAGAGAGAGAGAGAGAGAGAGAGAGAGAGAGAGAGAGAGAGAGAGAGAGAGAGAGATTGTGAAGGAAGTGAGAGAGAATGAGACAGGCAGAATGGAAGAGACAGTTAGGGAGTAAGAAAGAAGAGAACGAGGAAGAGGAAGAGGAGGAAGAGGAGTCTCCTAATTTCCTATGTCTAACTCGAATGATTTTTCTCCACAGCTCAGGTCGCCCATTAAGAGTTCATTAGCGTAGTTAAGGAAGGAAAGGGCCGAAGCGAAAAGGTAGAGGGAAAAGGTCAAAGAGAGATGCAGGAAGGAGAGAGAGAGAGAGATCATTTCAAGGGGACAAACTCACCAGAATTTCACGAACATATTATTGAAACGGAGATGAAGGGAAAATATGACGAAGGAAACGAAAAAAAAAAAAAAATGTATGGAAGCAACAGGAGGCAGGAAGGAAATAGAGGAAAAAGGTCAAATGTCCATGAGGAAATATGTGAGCAGGCAAAGAAGATGAAAAAAAAGAAAAGGAAGTAAGGAGAAGGGTGAAGAATTGGAAGAAGAAAGGGAACAGATAGGAGGAAAGGATAGTCGAGGGTGTTGGGAAGAAAAAAAGAGGAAGAAAGGGAATGAAAGAGAGCAAGGGAGGGAGAGAAGACAAGAAGAGCAAAAGAGGAAGAAGGAAGAGGAAGGAGTGGAAAGAGGTGGAAAGAGGAGAGTAGGAAAAACGAGCTGGGAAGACAAGGAATGAGACTGGAGGAGGAAGGGAAGGAAAGACAAAGAGAGAGAGGAAGAACAAAGAGGAACAAACGAAACACACGGAAGAGAGGATAGACAGGAGATGGAGAGGAAGAACAACAAGGAGGTACAGAGGAGGAACATCAAGGAGGAGGAAGAGAGGCACAGAAGAAGAAGGCAGAGTATGAGTGGAAGGGGAGGGATGAAGAATGAAATGAAATTTATATAAAAGAACACAAAAAATAAACAAATAAACAAATAAATAAATAAATAAATTTACTGGCGAGGATTTACACGGCACACATGAGGGATTACTGGGCTGGCGCACTTTTCTTGCTTTGTTCGTTATTGTGTGAGTGCACAAAACATTTTTCCATTTTCATCGTTAGAAAAAAAAAGGAAAAAAAAAAACTTATATTTCATGAATTTTTGTCTCTCACTGAAAACTCAGAAGCGAAGAACACTTTTCAAAGAGTGAAAAAAAGAAGAGAAAGAAAAAAGAAGAGACACGGAGAGGAGAACATGATGGAGGAAGGCAACTCATCAGCGTAATTATAATGAACATTGTCCAAAGCAACTCATCAGCTTAATGAAAATTATTTTAATGCTTAAAAAAATAATGCAATATAAATAGTGATACAGAAAAATTAAAGGGACACACACACACACACACACACACACACACACACACACACACAGACAGACAGATAGACAGGCAGACAGAAACAGAGAGAGAGAGAGAGAGAGAGAGAGAGAGAGAGAGAGAGAGAGAGAGAGAGAGAGAGAGAGAGAGAGAGAGAGAGAGAGAGAGAGAGAGAGAGAGAGAGAGAGAGAGAGAGAGAGAGAGAGAGAGAGAATCTGGCTGGACGGAGTTAGCACCTTTTCCTCCTCCCGAGGGTAACGTGAGTGCATTAGAGGCGACATGAGATTGGTCATTACGAGGATTAAGAGCTTTATGGACTTATTACTGGTGCTGAATGTGTCCTTGAGGCGCTCTCATACGGAGGCAGAGGGAGGGAGGGAGGGAGGGAGGAGCGTGGGGAGGGAGGGAAAGGAAGGAAAGAAATAATTTATTGACGTTTATAATTTTTACAGAAGGAAATAGAACACACACACACACACACACACACACACACACACACACACACACACACACACACACACACACACACATACACACACACAATTTCAGTTATCTGTTTCAGAAGGATCGAGTGCGGAAAATGTTAATAGGATTTTATAAATTTTAGGGCAGAAAATATTATTACTGAGTTTCTACTATGTGGCTCCGTTGGCGGTCTGGCGAGCGGCACGTGCCTGCATTACTTGCCGATGAGGCTTCACCGTGACTCCAAGTACGTGGGCTTTTCATTTTTTCTCATTTCAATCTGTGACATGGAGGAGGAGGAGAATATTGCGTCTCTTGAAGAGAATGACAATCTCAAGACACATTTCACTCTTCTTCATCCAACATTCCTTCCCACCGAATCCTTGCTTCCTTCCCTGAGTAGAAACAAAGGAAACAAACAGTCGTTATTTTCTTCCGACACTGAACAACTAGAACAAAAGCCACCAGTAAGCGGGCCCACAACAGAGACAGCACGCCACGTCTTGCGATACAGCAGGAAGAGCTTGGCGATGCAGAAGTTTAACACGAACGTAATCACATTTCAACACAGAGGAAAGAAAAATGCTAGCGCCTTCTCCTGCACCAACACAAACTTGGAGCTGAACAGGAGGGAGACAATCGAGGAGCTGCATTACCGGGTGAGCTACTCTAGTGCAGCTTTCCCTCATTTCCAGCCCGTCTTTCCTTTTCCTTGAGCATAGTCACCACCGCCGCCGCCGCCGCCGCCGCCACCTCCAACATCACCACCACCGCGACCACCACCCACGACAGAGATTGATGATGCAGTGCCCACCGCTGACCCACACACTCCCCAATATTATGTGGGTGAGGGAGGGAGGAAGGCATGACGAGATGGAAGAGCACGGCAGCGGTACACGAAGGGGAGGCTGCGGCACGCGGGGGAAGAGATGCAAGGCGGGAGGAAGAGGGAAAGAGGGTCAGTGGGAGGCCCTCAGAGTTTTTGGGGAGGGGAGGGAGTGAAACAACGCAGGAGACGTGCGGGGTATAAGATTTTTAATTAGTTTCCTTGTTCCTTACTGGAAGGTCACAGGTGGCGCACTTTTTTCCCCTTGTAACAACAAACTTTAACGCCACACCAGCCACACCAAGCCTTGCCTTCCCGCCGCCGCACCTCGCGATGCACCACCTATCTTTCCCTCAACACTGTATTAATTCTATTGAACTTTATTTTTTCCCACTCTTTCAGGACAATTCCTCACTAAATAAACTTTACCAGTTCGTGTATATATTCCCCCGGCAGGTAAGCCCATTAAGAGTTAATGGTCTCTGCAGCACACGTGTAATGCTGCAAAGGCTGGAGGCGCCCTTTGGCACACACAGCGGATTCAGTGAAATTTGCGTCAGGGACAATACAGAGAGAGGGAGGCTGTGAAGGTTTTGTTTTATACGCCGAGTCCAGTTCACGGGGACCAATGTGCTTTTGTATTTCACAAGTTCTGTGCGCTTTACGTCCACATATTTTTTACGAGGATATAACAAACTTATATTCTGTTGCTTAAACAATGGTAGGCGCTCGTATACACTTTTATCTATTTTGAAATATACTTTATACACGCTAACACACATGTACACACTATATCTAATACACTCTGATACATAATTAGTAACGGCACTGAGAAGACTGTCTCGCAATATTTATCTATAGAAACAAATTACATGCAGTGTTAAATTATGGGAGCTGTGAATATGGCGTGTGGCGCGGTTGAAAATGTGGTGGTGGTGGTGGTGGTGGTGGTGGGGTATGAATCAGTTACAGGGTTGGAGTAGGGAGGAAATGTGTGTGTGTGTGTGTGTGTGTGTGTGTGTGTGTGTGTGTGTGTGTGTGTGTGTGTGTGTGTGTGTGTGTGTGTGTGTGTGTGTGTGTGATACCTCCCGCCCGTCCCCTTTACCCACACGAGCAAAATCTTAAACTGAAATCATTCCAGAAGACTCAGATCAGCGGCGACTTGCACTTCATTTTCCGGGGCGTCTCAACACGGGAGCCATGCGGTAAATAAAAGATCGTGTGGCGAGGTAGGGCTGCTGCTTCTTTCTTCTTCCTGGGTAACACACTAACAAAAGTGTGAGCGTTCATTCCTTCCTCACTCTCTGACTCACAGCCTCACTCACTGTTCGTCTTTATTTATTTTTGTTCTGCCTCATTTATTCAGGTTCTGCATTATTTATTCTGGTGCTCCCCTATTTCTTTCCCTTTTCTCTTAGACTCTCTTTTCCCTCGTAACTTTTACCCTCCGAGGCTCTATCCCCTGAGAGTTCCCTCCTCCTCCTCCTCCTACTCTTACTCCCTTCGCCTCCCTACACGCCTCCCTACAGACTTCCCTCACTCGCTCCACCCCCACACCACCCGCTGCTGCTGCGGCTTCCCTCGTAAAATACAGCAAGCCACAGGAACCTAAGCACCGCCATTGGCAGCCTATAAACTCTGAGGCTAAGTTGGTGTGATACAGGACTACACTCAAGAACACTGCGCTACACCTTCATTACTTCCAATAGGCTACTTCAATAGGCGCTAGATGAAGTTACATGGGTTTTTATGGTGTTTTTATGGGTCTAGTTATATCTCAACAAAATTTTTACATTATTAGCAGGAGAAACAGTCTCTGTGGCCTTTGAAAATAGTCGTCGTGAGAGAGCAAAGTGTTTCTGACAACGGGCCACAGATACACTGGGATCATGAAAGTGTGTTGCACGAATAAACAGAGAGAGGCACACAGGAGTAAAAACGCGTCCTTGTCGCCAGATAATTACGAGGTTGGTTTTATTTACTGCGCTTCACGGTGGCATTAACATTGGATCTTGCACAAAGAGTCCCTAATGCCGTGACGGGACAAGCTCAATAATTCTCTCTCACTGCTGGAATAGATGGATCTTCGTACCTATCCTTGTTTTTATTTATTTTCCATCTAAACTTACGATTAGTAAAACTGTTGGCAATGATATATAAACAAAGAAAAATAGCCTGATGATTCTCTCTCTCTCTCTCTCTCTCTCTCTCTCTCTCTCTCTCTCTCTCTCTCTCTCTCTCTCTCTCTCTCTCTCTCTCTCTCTCTCTCTCTCTCTCTCTCTCTCTCTCCACGCAAAGTCACATGATCAGCACGTGTCAAAGTGGAGGTGATGAAAGGAGTGCATTACCCCCTCGCCGCCGGCCAGGCGAACGACACACGTTATGCCTTTATGGCCGCCACGCCAGAATACTGCTGATGAAATTTCAGTGAAGCAAGTAACACTTTCCCGTCATCCATGCCTCGGCGGTCTTCACGACCGGATGGTCCACCGGCTTGGCCTAGGATGCAACTACCCGCCTCGTAATCGTATTGAAAATATATTTTTCTCTCCCGATGAGGCTCAGCACCCTTCTGCAAAACATGAACTAGTAGTGAGAGAACACCGACTCTTGATAAAAAGAAACATTTATCAACGGAGTTTTCACTCAAACTTATATTTTAATATGTTTGAGTGCAAAATGCATAAAGATAAAACCACGAGCCTTCTAAAAAAATGGGGAAAAAAAAGTAATGTACTTGGATGAAGGGAAGCTTTCATTTTCACGACTCACATTTATTCATCAAGTACGTTTGAGGCGCGCCAGCCCGCAAGGACCAAAGGCGGGACCACACCGCCAGCGGAGACTCGCAACCATAATTACCAGCTCAGCTTCCCGGGTCCCGAGCTAAGCCGACGTGAACAAAACAGATAGCACCATTACGTACTGAGTTCTGCATTTTAAACTGTCCCACCGCCAGCAACAAAGTCACGCACCGGTCTTAGTTCTTCCCAGTGCCTCCAGGCCTCCCTGTGGCCTCTGGGTAGATCTGTACCTCATCTCGTGCTCCTGTTACTCACTGCTGAGCTGCTGCTTGCATATTCAACATGACACTAATCTCCCGAGCTGTTTCATCAGGTCTCTGTGTCTCTGTGGTCGGCTTACGAGTTTTGGTAAACAAAAGACTCGTAATATTTCTTCCCCCTGATCGTGTTAACATCATCAAGGGAGGGTTTCATTGCAGGGGACAGGGCAGAGCAAGACACACGCGGGCGTGCAGTGTTGACGGCAGATTGGAAGTTGTTAACACGGCGGATGGCTGGTTGGCGGTGCGGGCAGGTGCCAAGAAACGTGGAAATCCAGAGTGCGCGCGCGCGCTCGTGTGTGTGTGTGTGTGTGTGTGTGTGTGTGTGTGTGTGTGTGTGTGTGTGTGTGTGTGTGTGTGTGTGTGTGTGTGTGTGAAGGAAAGTTCATTTAACTAAGCATACGTCACACATAAAATTAAATTGTAACAGAAATAAAAAATAAGGCTGTGATAAAACAAAATATACCCAAAAAAAATATATATATTTGTGATACGAAACGAACTAGAGTACCATTCTTTCCATGAACACAAATCTCCGTTTTATATAAATAAAAATTAACATACATGCTAAACACATTCCAAAGATACATTCCATGAATTAGAATTATATAAAATACCATAAAAACAACTGTAACACATAATTACATATAAACTACAAACATTTAGATTATATCAATAAAAGATAAAACAATAAAATGAAATAAAAATGTGCAGCTCTGTTACTTACGGCGAGCAGAACTTTCATGGAAAACGGTGAATAAAACAAAGCTGCGGAAGAGACACTTCAATCATCTTTATGGAACCAATATTATTCAGGACATGTTGCCAAATTCTTTTAATATTTTCATTGAACTTCCATCGAATGCAATACCTCCCCGCCGCACTCTCGTACACACACACACACACACACACACACACACACACACACACACACACGATACTGGAGTTAATTACATGATGACCATGAACAGTTATTTGGTAATCTTGTATTATTAAGGTATAGTGGTAAGTGTGCCTGCGTGCCGGCTATCAGGGCTCGCACTGGGACTTACCGAGGGTGGCTATGAATGCATGAAGGTATGTAGTTACTCTATATATCACAAAAAAAAAGAAAAAGGAAGAGAGAGAGAGAGAGAGAGAGAGAGAGAGAGAGAGAGAGAGAGAGAGAGAGAGAGAGAGAGAGAGAGAGAGAGAGAGAGAGAGAGAGAGAGAAATGCAGGGAAAGGACTCCACAATACGCAGGCATGCATGAGCGTGCACGCATGTGTACTGTGTGCGTGTGTGCTTGTCTCGGATGGATGGAGTACTGGTTTACAAGTTTGGTTCACAAGCGAGGTTCTTGGTTCAAATTTCTTGCAGGATGGAAAAATTTTTGGGTTGCCTCTTTTCACGATGTAGCCTCTGTTCACCTGTCAGGGAACGCTTGCGTGTGCGTTGGAGAACTGTGACTCTGCAGTCTGGGGCCTTGCCAAGACGCCCTCTGCCAATTCAGTCTCCTCCCCTTACTATTGTGGGAAACCTTTGTTCCATTGTTGTTGATGATAATGATAACAAACGCATTTAAGCTCCACAGAGAGCATTACATAGAGGCAGACATCCATACAGACGGTGCTCACTGTGCATGCCGCCTGATTAATGTGGATGACCTGTCCGTGTAATCCAGGATGACCGTGCCCTCTGCTGCCTCCGGGGACACAGACAGTCAGGATGCACATAGCATCCCTCAGGGCGCCTTCCCGACGGGCTAGGGTTCATGTGTGATAACAATGAATCACATTGATCAGAGAGAGAGAGAGAGAGAGAGAGAGAGAGAGAGAGAGAGAGAGAGAGAGAGAGAGAGAGAGAGAGAGAGAGAGAGAGAGAGAGAGAGAGAGAGAGAGAGAGAGAGAGAGAGAGAGAGAGAGAGAGAGAATGCTCCAGTTCAGAGTCAGCTCTGAAACAATATTCCAATAAGAACATCTAAGAGTTACAGTACATGAAATGTCGACTGAAATTAATTACCTGAAGCTACGAGGAATATGATATACACTAATGTTCTCGCTGTGTTCACTCCGGGGCGCTCAGATCATCGAGCTCATCACGCTGCTACATTCCCGGTATATCGTCTGCAGGTAACAACAATTACCTGTTTTTTTTTTCCAGCACTGACCAATTCCCTCCTTCCCACCCGCGCCCCCCGTGATGTGACTCCAGCTGCTCGTAGGTATCTGTCAGTTTAAGATGAAGGGGAACTAGAGAGGAAGAGAGGAAAGAGGGGAAGGAAAGGAACGAAGATAGCAGAAGGGGAGGAAGGAGGAAACTTGGGAAAACATGCCGTGTCTTTATGGGCCCTACAAAAACACACCTTTCAAGGGTCAAAACTAGAGCTACAGGCACAACTATAAGAGTCACTTTACGTCAAGTAATAAAGTTTCGAACCAACTTGCAGCATTAAAGACAGAGAGATGAATATTACAAATTAAAGACGACTTTCTGAATAAATGTTGCGTTGCGTAGGGAAAAAAAAAAAAAAATAGAAGAAAATTCACCATAGAGAAATACACACAACGCAGAAACACACACACAAAAAAAGAATGACGGAAAGAGTTGTTGGCGAGAACCCCAACAAGACGCAGAGCACCGTGAAGAAGAAAACACAGTCAAAACAAACGTGCACAAGATGACAAAAGGGAGCAGAAGTCTCATACGCACATCTCCCTAATGTCCACATAGCTGGCCGCCACTTGTGTACGGCGCGGCAGATTTAATTAAAGCAAGTGTGTAACCCCCGTACAACAGCGTCCTGGAGCGACAGGTGAGGCGAGTAGCCCCGCCAGGCTGCTGGACTGCACGTCAGGCGGCCACACGAAGCTCGGTGACACGAAAGCAAAATGCGACGAATGAAATGTCAACCATTAATAGATATAGATTATTTAAGCTTACCTTCTTATGATCAGGGTAGGAAGTTATGATTCCCAATATAATCGAAGTTATGTGGACTGACTAAGGGTCTCTCTCTCTCTCTCTCTCTCTCTCTCTCTCTCTCTCTCTCTCTCTCTCTCTCTCTCTCTCTCTCTCTCTCTCTCTCTCAGGTCCCACAACGTCACAGAGTCCTTTTCTAGACGTACATTCAACCTGCTATTGGTATTCATCACCGTGACCTGCTCTCGTGCCTCGGAGAGCGTAAAGTACCAAGGCAAAAGTGCTCTCGCTCGTCAGCCTCGGGTCATTTTCCCCTGCCGGTTACTGCATGTTCACGCACACTTGTTGCTTCTCACGCAGTTCACTAATGCAATGATCAATGTCAACTTACATGATTCAATACCCGCCTCACACACAGATTACACCTCCTTTACGCCTTAATTCGTCGTACTAGGCCAGGTAAAAGGAGGAAGAAGAGTAGGAGGAGGAGGAGGAGGAGGAGGAGGAGGAGACTTAAAGGTGAGTAAGGTACACTATACAACAAAAATCAACCTAATATGTTTGGTATTCCGTGGAAGTAATCCGGTAAGTGTACAGGTGAGGGCCTGGAGGGGCTACGGACGGCAGTAAAAAATGCGTAAAAAAACAGAAACCACATTACAGTCCAGTCCAAAACTTTTCCTCAGACACTTACACTGGAAGGGAGGCAGGGCGGGAAGGAAGGATGGAAGGGTGCATACAAAGTGCGGGAGAAAGACAGAGAGACACGGGCAAACAAAAACACAAACAGAACCACACAGGCGTAGCGAGGGAGAAAGAGAGAGAGACATACAGAGACAGAGACAGAGAGAGAGAGAGAGAGAGAGAGAGAGAGAGAGAGAGAGAGAGAGAGAGAGAGAGAGAGAGAGAGAGAGAGAGAGAGAGAGAGAGAGAGAGAGAGAGAGAGAGAGAGAGAATAAAACCTTCCTACACAGTTTTTAAAATGCTAAAAATACACAGGAAGCACAGAGCCTGTTTGCAAGATCAATGACAAAAGCACTGGCCTTTCTCTCACAACAATGAGTGCTGGGAACACGACAGAGTGCAGCTGTTCATGGCCCCAGCGCAAATACAGAGATCAATACACTTAAAACGTCGGATAACTCAGGACACAACGAAGTAAATGAGTCAATAGCGCTCCATTACTTAAGAATAAATATATAAGTTACGAAAAGAGAGAGAAAGCTCATTGTAAATAATTTGCGTTAGTGGACATATAAGACTGCTGTTTGTTAAAATTTTGATGAGCTCGCCTTGACAATGAGTAGTGGCTAATACTTTCTCTCTCTCTCTCTCTCTCTCTCTCTCTCTCTCTCTCTCTCTCTCTCTCTCTCTGCCGTCGCTTTTCGTTGCTGTCACCATTGTTTTTCTTCTCGAGGGTGAGGAAGTTGTAATTAGCTTATTAGGGATCGAACAATCAACGTGCTGCGAAGGGTACAGTCAGCCCTCCCTCATTGGCTGAATTAGTGCTGGAAGTGACCTTGTAAGGGCGGTGGTGAGGGAGAGGGAGACGAAGAGGGAGGAAAGAGGAAGAAACCGTGTTAGAAAATGGTACTGAAGAGAGCGAGAGCAAAAGATGAGAAAAAAAAATTAAACTGAAAAAAAAATTCAGATGAAGGAAACGAAAGCTAAGAAATATAAAGAAAAAATACATTACAGGTGATAGAAGAAGAGAAGAAATGAGGTGAATTCAAAAGAAGGTAGTAATTGTTAGTGATGGTGCGGCGAAGAAGAAAAATTGAACACACACACACACACACACACACTCACACACACACACACACACACACACACACACACACACACACACACACACACACACACACTACAATGAACGAATCGCCAGAAGATCCCTACATCACATGCCAAACGGTTGTCTGAAGAAATAGTAGAAAAGAAAAACATGGACTAAAGAACTAAAGAGAGGCACGCAACACTAATCAAATATGAGGTGACATGATTAGCAAGTACTGTCTCTGCTACATATCACCGCGACCACTGAGCTCTTTGTGTTATCTGATGTTATGCCTTGATTTATGAAACCGATCCAGCATTGCGTGGGAATCAGTAAAATTTTCTCACATATTTTTCAAATTAGCACAGATCTAATTAATTCCCATGTAGTTATTTGCAGTTTCATTATTTCAAGTACTGATATTTTGGCGTGAACACAGGTAATTTACTTTAACTAAGACCTCTTCGGCAAAGCATTTTTGTGGGAAGGTGTGCTGAAAGAGGAGTAATTTGCAAGAGGAAGTAGTGCCTGAGTAACATTTCGCTCAACAGACACGACACAAGGGAACCACAACGAAGTTCGGATACGAGAATTGTTGACGGGCAGTGCGTGCTTTCTTTCCACCGCGCGGTCGAAGCACAAAAGGAGGCCGAAAGCAAATAACAGATGTGCTGACAGACTAACAAATTTCGATGCTTTTCTTTCTAAACGACCGAAGAATGTCGATGGCAGTCAATTAGCCGGACTCGCCACTGGAACACC
Source organism: Scylla paramamosain (assembly GCF_035594125.1). Taxonomy (NCBI): domain Eukaryota; kingdom Metazoa; phylum Arthropoda; class Malacostraca; order Decapoda; family Portunidae; genus Scylla; species Scylla paramamosain. The sequence continues at coordinate 590,356 of NC_087174.1, forward strand.
GACACTATTGCATCGGAAAACAATTACTGAACAGGCAGCAGCAGCAATAACAATGTAAAAAAATGTGGTATGATTCTGATAAAACCATTACTAAGAAAGAAAGAAAGAAAATAAACAACAATAGCGCAAGTCCTCACGCCTCCGTAAACTCATTATTATTGTGCAGAGTCCACACGCTTCGTCCTGAAACCAGATCTGCTAGACTCGTTTTCTTCTTAATCCCGTCACTCCAGCACTCTGCCACTTATCCTCCTTGCAGGTTATTCATCTCTCTCCTCCCCGCCCTCTCTCTCTCTTTCTCTCTCTCTCTCTCTCTCTGGAATGTACGCAGAAGCAGTCTGGTGTCTTGTTTTCTCACTGTTTTTATTTAATTATACTCATATACACTTCCGTGTCATTTCACCTTTCCTGATCTTTCTTCTAAACAAACATCTTTCCCCATTCTCTCTCTCTCTCTCTCTCTCTCTCTCTCTCCTCTCTCTCTCTCGTCTCTCTCTCTCTCTCTCTCTCTCTCTCTCTCTCTCTCTCTCTCTCTCTCTCTCTGATCACTTGTATTCAATTTCGCCACGTCACCCTCTCCCGCCACTTTCTTTCGTCACTTACAAGCTTAATAACATTAAGGTTTACAAAGTCTTTGAAGCCGAAAGAGAGACAAGGAGAAATTAGACAACTATTCTGATTACATATAGGCGTGAGGCCAGAGAGGAAGGGGAGGGCGGTTGGAGGCAGCTATGGGGTCTTGCCGCCTGCCACTGGTGGTGGTGGTCGTCGTCATCGTCGTGTTGGTGGAGATGTAAAATAAAAAAAAAAACAATGCTTACAACGTCTATAAATTTTTCAATACCGTGAATAGCTAAAACAGAGGACATGAGTGCGTGGTATCTTTTGGTTATAAATTTTATTATTCTCCTCTGAGGAATCTCCTTGATAGGAAAGGACTGCCTGCATCGTCTGCCGGGTGCTCACAAACCCTGCATCCTGCTTTCTCACACGCCCGCCTGCCTCACGAGGATCACGGGTGTTCACGGGGCGCTGTGTTATTGCCTGCCAGAGTGTCAGGAGTCAAGCCGTGCTCCTCACACTACACCCGCACCTCGCCTACGCAGCCACAGTGACTGACAAGGACTACACAACTGAGGCGATTACTAAAGGAGCCAGCAAAGGTAAACTGTAGAGAATACTTTTGACCAAAACGTTCATTAAGAGCCAAGTCGGAAAAGCAAAGCCGTGCTGGAACTCCCCATCCTGCTGCAAGCGGCAGGCAGAGAATATCAGTATTCAGCAGGTGTTTCCACTCGATACTGGAAAATAAAAACCCGTCAAACGAATTTTTTAGGAAAAAAACAAATCATTCGTATGAGAAAAGTTTTGCAGAAATGCTGATGGCTACCTTGTGGACACCAGAGAGATAAAAACACTCTCTTATTCATGTGTCATAACGAAGGGCTGCGGTCCCGCTGATTCCTGAATTATCCATATTTCAATCTGCCATCATTTGGCGATAAAATAATAATAAAGATTTAGAAAAAAATATCCGCATTACGAAAAAAACAAGACAGAATATACGGAAAAGCTGATCCAAAAATAGGAATTCGGCTCATGTCTAATGAATGACAGAGAGAGAGAGAGAGAGAGAGAGAGAGAGAGAGAGAGAGAGAGAGAGAGAGAGAGAGAGAGAGAGAGAGATAGAGAGAGAGAGAGAGAGAGAGAGAGAGAGAGAGAGAGAGAGAGAGAGAGCTTAAATTTTTGTATTTTTTGTCGCTGTTACTATTTATACCACCACCACCACCACCACCACCACCACCGCTCTTAAAATGTAAACACCCATCATCATTTAGGAGGTAAACACACATAACACTAGCAACAACCAACAATAAATACAAAGGACGATAAAGAAACAGTCGAGTACAGCCCCAAGAAAAAGGACTAGAACCAGACACCAACGTATCACACGGGAGGGTACAGGGGGCGGGGGGGGGGTAGAGGTCTGAGCGGCGTATGGAAGATGTGGGCTTCACCAATGGGGTTGTAATCACCGGTCGGGACACAGATGGTCCGGCCTGGCTAATTAACCTGCTAAAGCTGCGACTCAAAGGAGGAATAAGGGACCAAAGAGATGGTTAGGGAAATGAGAAGGCGGGGAGGGTGGAAAAGCGCAGACACGGCTAAAGATTAAAGAAACTGACGACGGAAATTACACAAAATGAATTACAAGTGAAATGAGATTAAGGCGCGTATTTAAGATTGGGCTTGGAAAAAAAAAAAAAAAAAGGTTGAGAAAATTTGAACCCATAAGTTAACCTGAATCGTAACAACACGCAAAAAAAAGTACACTAAAAATGATATACCGCCAGGAAGGTTGCACGTACGATAAATTGGCTTCCACGATAAGTAACGCGGAGGAGTGAGGACTCTTACTTGTGATGAGGAGGGGGAGGAAGCGAATCTGACATGATATGCGAGTAACTGACGACGGACTGAGGGGAGGCAAAGAGAAGAGGCGGAAGGCGGCATCAAAATAACTACGTCAATTTACCTTCAAACGGAAATGGTCTCACGCGTGCAACAAACCGCGCGACCTTCCTGTCGAACGCAAACCATCCCATTAAGCTCACGTTGTCCCAGCTTCCCACCACTGAAAATATTCATCAATAATCTCTGGTAATGCAGGTGACACGAGTTAATTAAGGGAACCTGAGCCAGCCAGCCGTGCCAGCCTCCAGCCCCGCCCACCCCAGGCAGGGCAGGGCCACTTTTAGCAGTCCTGGAGGCGCCTTGACACTGGCTGGATGCATCACTTCTGGCAAGTGTCAATGTCGGTACTTTAGACGTGGGTGGCAAGGCGATGTATCTTTGTCGCCGATTAATTACCGAGCAGCCGTGTGTGGCGGGAGTGTCGGGGCCTCGCCTTTCACGCCCCCTCACACACCCAAAGATTAACTTAGCGTTTTCTCAACTCGCTCACTGCCGTCTATAAATTATTTACAGGGAAACTGATGCAAGATTTATGGACCTGTCGATGATTCAAACGCATAACGTAACCTGGAATTCGTGACGCTAAATCGGTGTGTCGGCGAGGAGCAGGCGCGAGACGAATGTGCCGGCGTACAGTGCAGGAGCAAAATCCATATTTAGATTTATTCTGTTCTGTTCTGCTCCTCTCTCTCTCTCTCTCTCTCTCTCTCTCTCTCTCTCTCTCTCTCTCTCTCTCTCTCTCTCTCTCTTTACGACACGTTCAAAAAAATATATAACACCAGGTTTTCAATGAAATGTTACTCTTTTATTCAACTGAAAAAAATGTGAATAAAAAACGTCGCTATTCATGTTAGAAGTGTTCGTGAGTCTTTCTTCTTCCTCCATCTTCACGCTGAACGTGTATTTCTTCGGGTATAAAAAGTAAGACTGCCCGCCCCCCCCCCCCACAACCCCTTGCCATCCCCTTCACCCCGAAAGAATCCATTGGCAAAAAATACGAGTACACGCTTCAGCTATTGTCTGAGTGCACCAAGACCCACCTACATGCATGCATTCACACACACATAATACATGGGATACATCCATAACATACGAGGAAATACACTGACGGACAGACAGGGCTAAATCTGAGTTTCACCTATCGGTTTCTGGGTGTGATGGCTTAACACGACGAGGCATAATAGGACACCTCATGTTGTTTGTGAATGCCTGCGCCACAAGCAAGGAGCGAGGCAGGCACAGGCACTTTAGAGGGACAGATGTACGTAACATGTCCCGCAGTAAAGGAGGGAAGAGGGAAAAAACAAATATGGATAAAGAATTTGCAAGGGCGAAAGGTAGAAGAGAAACAATATAATCTAATTTATTCAGCGTTCCTCATAAATAACGGAAAAATGTAATAAATCTTTAATATTACTGCCATTACGTGACACAACCATAATTATTCTCATCAACATTAGTGTTTATTGTCGACATGTTTCGCCGTATTTTTTTCCAGCCCGTTTCTTAATCATATTTCACGGATACGAGAATAAAATATATAAAAAAAATGTGAAATGAACGCTTAGTCGTCCCTGCTCACCGGCTTGCATGTGGAGGCGGCGACGTGATCCGAAGGGGAAGGGAAGCTCATGAGGCTCCAGGCTGAAGCAAGTTGGTCCACAGAGCTTTGGTTCAAGATGGGAAGGCTGCCTGTGCTGAGTCTCATTGGCAAAGGCCCTCGGGAACGCTTTCAGAGAGTGAGTGAAGCCAGAGCATCAGCGAACACTCATTTTACTTTTTTCTTCATTTCTTTTTTTTTATTTGGTTTCTGTGCGGGGCCGCCTCGGTGGAGTATCTCCCTCTACATTCCTCTCTTTGTTACTCATACTATCTGCACGTCCTCCTCTAATTTCCTCGGCGTTCCTTTTCTTCCCCTTCCTGGCAGAACCATTCTCAGCAGCTCTTTCCCAACATAGTCTGTGTTTCTCCTCTAAAATTATCCCAGCCTCGCCTCTCTAGCTTTGTCACCATAGTCGAACATGTACTGTAGTGTCTCTCTGATATATTCATTTTCGAGCATGTCCCTTCCTCTTCTCTCAAACTGGAAAATGCAACATCTTCAACTCCGCCACCTGCAGCTCCGCCTCCTGTCTTTTCGTCACCAGTGTCGTCCCCCCGATTATGAACCATTTCACATGTTTTTATAGATTTTTCCATTTAATCATTGCAGACCCTTCTATAGCAGAGCACTCCTGTCACCTTCTCCACTCACTCCATCCAGCCTGTATGTACTCTCTGCCTTCACTTCTTCACATTCACATTGCTTTGGACAGGTGAACTCAAGTATTTGAACTGATCCACCTTCACAAATCCCACTCTCTGTAGGCTCACCATACCATCTTCATCGGCCTTCCACACACTCAGTCTTGCTTCTGGTTATTTCCATGCCTCTTCTCTCCTGTGCATGCCTCCACCTCTTCGATTTGTTTTCACTTCCTTCCAGGCTTTCATTGCATACCACAATATATCATCCGCAAATATCAACACACGCCCCTCATTGATTATATCATTACTCAAACTCGGCCCACGCTATTACGAACGAAGCAAGCTTTTAGGAAAAGAGACGGCTATAAAAATTACTCGTGTACAGTTAGTCAGAGTAGTGATGTCCATACCCTAGAAAAAAAAAATCACTTAGAAAAGCAGCACCCGGTAACTTTTTTCATCTAACGCTTCCCTGTAGGTAGTTATTGAATTTTGCAGAGCTTTTGATATAAAAACTGTTACATTAGTGCTGTGTGTGTGTGTGTGTGTTCACAAACATAAGATTAATAAAACAGAGCTGTGGCGCGGATGAGTTCCTGCAATGGCTTCATGAGGTTGTCCTGATGGATGGCAGAGTCATTCTGTCCACGGCAAGGGCAAGTTTGATGGGAAAGATCAGAACACTTAACGAGGTCTGTGTTTCACGTGCCATGGAAGTGAATACGTAATCAGCGTATATGCCAGGGCGGCCCGTTTACGTGTGACGGCTGCTAATACACAGCGATCAAAGCCCACGCCCGGAGAATGACATATCTTTTTATGTTGTAAAGGTCTATAATTGCAGCTTATTACTCTGTTATTCATGGCTGTGAATCACTGATGAAACAAGTTGGTAAATCCGTTAGGAAACTGTAAGCTATGTGGCGATTAAGACCACCAACTGATCCCTGCTTACTGGAAACAGATTTTGCCAGTAGTTGGAACGCGTCTCATGTCACGGGGTGCAGCTGAGTGCACAGTGCACACTCTTTGCCGATAGGAAAAGGACGGTGGAATTTCAGTTGGAAGAATAGTTTTGTCATTGCTGTGAAATACGAGGTCAAAAATGTCCTGCGTCATACAACACAGCTGGATTTTTCAATGGAACAAAGTGAGAAAGCTTAATAGAAAGAACAAATTATTATGGAGAGTGTGCTGCTGTGTATGACATGTTGACGCTCTATTCTTGACCTTGTGTGCAATATTTCATTTCACTTTCTATGATTTTGCTTTTAGATCTTGGAATTTCTATTTATATAAAGCAGTGAGCGTGTTACTGTTTTTTCTTTAGGCCCGTATTTTTATGTTATGTTTATATTTGTTGGAATAAACATCCTTTTCTCTTTAAGTTATTTTTCGTGCGTGACTTAAAGTGTTACATACTTCCGCGTGTGAGTGTTCAGTCGATGCTCCATGACACACAAAGCCGGCAAGGTACTGACTAGTGCGGGAGTTTAGGAAAACCCCAATCTGTCACATTCTTTATTCATTTGGATGAGCTACGTACTGAGCAAAACCACTGTGTTCTCTCTACTCTCGAATTTCTAAACCTGATGGCCGCTGCGTGGAGCCTCTGCGTGACGGGACACTACAGTCACACACTGCAAGGCCACGCGTATCCAACAGACAACGGGTTACTGTAGGTGATGTGAGATTATCTTGAAATATCTCAATCCTGAGCTTATCTTAACTCTTCCACACAAATGATTCTCTCTCTCTCTCTCTCTCTCTCTCTCTCTCTGTGTGTGTGTGTGGTGTGTGTGTGTGTGTGTGTGTGTGTGTGTGTGTGTGTGTGTGTGTGTGTGTGTGTGTGTGTGTGTGTGTGTGTGTGTGTGTGTGTGTGTGTGTGTGTGTCTCTCAGGCACTGAACCTCTGGGAATACGAAACTGAATTCAAATTTTATTCACGCGTCAGTCCCGCCTCCTTTTCGTTGGACGTTTAAGCGGGAGCGGCGGGAAGCCACTTTGTCGGAGCTGCCTTGGGACTTGCTTGTTTGAGAGTTGTCTTCCGCCCAAATGCTGGGGAAAGCTTACACGACGCTCAGCACACACACACACACACACACACACACACACACACACAAACAGGATGTGTGTGTGTGTGTGTGTGTGTGTGTGTGTGTGTGTGTGTGTGTGTGTGTGTGTGTGTGTGTGTGTGTGTGTGTGTGTGTGTGTGTGTGTGTGTGTGTGTGTGTGTGTGTGTGTGTGTGTAAGTAAAGTGTAAGTAAATAAACAAGTGAATATATGATTAAATAATTAAACAAATATACTGTCTGCAAAAAAAAAGTAAATAAATAAATAAATAATAATAGGGCATGCATAAGAACATCGAGCAAAAATGTATACCATGTAAATTTTATCATCCACAATTTTCATTTCGTGTTTCATAATTTTGAAAACGTTTGTGTGCAGCGTTCCGAGGCTTGGCGTGACCGCTCTTTGAGGCAGCGATTGAACTGTAAACGTAACACAAGTGTGGAGTGGAGAGCCTTCAAAGGTGACGACCCAAGCATCCTGTCTGCACCACCACCACCACCACCACCACCACAAACAACAACAACAACAACAACAACAACAACAAACAACAACATGCGGCAGGAACAATAAACGACAAGCAAAGTTAGTGCTTAAAAACTAATAATAATAATAATAAAAAAGCTATCTATGCAAGTCTTATACATCATGTCTGTTTTTCATGAAACTAGCACATTTTCTTTTTCAAATAATTTCTTTCATTATTCCCGGGACAGCAGCGGCGTGCGGAGGTGGACGGTGTGAAAAGTAACTTAGTGGGGAACGAAATTCTATTATGAAAAGTCTCTGAAAAGTTTCCAAAATATTTTCGACAAGTGTTAACACTACTACAGCATTCAGTGGCAGTGGTGATGGTGATGGTGGTGGTGGTGGTGATGACGATAATGATGATGACGGTGATGATGGTGATGACGGTGGTGCTGGTTATAATGATAATGATGATGATGATGATGATGATGATGATGGTTGGACAGGATAAGAGTATTTTGCAATTTATCAGCTGCCACACTTGATCACAGTACCAATACGTTTTTCTCGACAAACTTTCCGTAGGCATCGAACAAACACTTGGCATCATAACAGGTTTTCCTATTTACGCGCTGGACATCCTGTCTGAGATCCGAGCAGTGTCATTGGACGAGACACTGTCACATTCTCACAGTGACGTTACGAACACGTCATTAATACGTCATTAAGGCATTCTTACTCTCGTGCGTTCCTTTTCGTCACAGGTTTTCTTGTCGCTGAATCTAACTTTAAGGAAGTCAATTCATAGGCGGTGGGAGCGGAAAAGCTAATGCCTGGTGTTACTTGGTACTTTATCAGTCATCGACGCTTCTGGCAGCGGTAACACGCTACTCACCCACCTCCTCTGAGGAAGGTTCATGGCTATCGTGAGATAAAAGGTAAAGAAAGCAAGCCTTGCAGAGAATATTGTGTTTTAAAGCATAAACATTTCATGGGACACAAAAGGTGGTGACCATCTGCGGTAGCTGCAGAGGAGCGCAGAGAGAATACCAAGGGTTGGGACCAGAGAGACTGGGAGCGGGGGCAGGGAGAGAAACGTGGGCTGCGGAAGAATAAGTGTGAAGTAAGGCAAGATAGGTAAGGGAGAAAGAGGAAAAGGAATGGAGAGAGATGGGTAACTGTAGGGCAGACAGGAAACAGGAATAGGTATTATGTAGCGTGGTCACTCTATAATCTCCACAGTGAAGAAAAGAAGAAGAAGAAGAAGAAGGAGAAGCAAGAAGAAGAAGAAGAAAAGCATCATTAAAAAGAAAAATTCAGAGACGACCTTTGCCTGTTACTCTCAGCAGCGTCTGGCAAGTGGAAAGGAAGCGTGAGTGACTCCCTCAGTGTGAGTGACTCCTTTGAAGGATCTGGGAGCATTACACGGTCGTTGCTTCGTTCAGCTCGACACACGAGTCTGCCGAGGACGTCTCTCCATCACATACCCAATCGCACATACAACAATCCGTCTAGAAGCGGCAAATGTATGTACACGGCTGCTTCAGATTTATAGTCTTATAGGTTTATCTAATTGCTGATACTATATTAGTCTTACCCCTTGAGACTAATTCATTTTATTAATTATTTTTGCATCTCTAACGTGTGCACTGGCTGGTGGTCTTGTAAGTGAATTTTAGGTTGAGGAAGCAGTGCAACATCCTGTCCACCTCTTTGTCTTCTTCCTTTCACCGATTCAGGAAACGCCGATCAAATATTAAGGTAACGTGGATTGATTTTTCATTCTGTTTTCTTTTGAGTATTACTAATCAAGTTTTCAAAGTTATGTTGCTAAATTGTCCTGTACCTTCACCCACACACTCACTACATGATTCATAAAGGAAGGCAGAAGATGAGAGGCTCGATGAGGCAAGGTAAATATGGGAGGCTGAGAATTCATTCATGTAATCAAAAATTTCTAGCAAAACCAAATCTTAAGTGTTTCTCTCATCAGAGTCTGATCGGCGTGAAGGGAGCGTGAGTGACTCTCTCGAAGGATGGACGAAACATTACAATGCAGGAGAACCTTAAAAGACTAATAGATTGGAGTGCAAAATGGTAGATGTCCTAAAATGCAAATTTATGTATACTGGTGATAAGAATCCAGATCCTAAATGCTAAAATCCGTGATCAAGAGCTCGGTAAGCCAAACGGGGAAAAAAAGACCTGGGAGTAATCACAGACAAAAATCTAAAAATGAGCAACGAATGTACAGCAGCTAGTAAAAAAAAAGAAATAATGATGTTTTGGGTTCAATTCAAGAAATATTGACAACAAATAAGAACATAACAGTCCAGTCCCCAATTATATTGTTTGGATCAAGAACCATTAATAGTAAACAGATAAACACATATCATCGTTACAGACCGATAGATCGTCTGGTATCTGTCCTTGTGCATTCAAGTAAAATCGAGAATATATAGTCTACATGCGTTCCCCATAAATACAATGTGTTGCACTCGTCTAAGAAAACGAGGATTTGTAACGGAAACACATCCAAAGCACGCGGTATGAGAGCGTGATAATTAAAAGTTGTACTCTTAACAATAAAAAAAAAAAAAAACCTTGGACGAGGGACGAAATGTAGGCTTGCATGTGTTACTGATGCAGAAGAAACAAATCGAAAGAATAAGCCTTATTTAACAGGATAAATTACAGGGATTTCTTGATTCTATTTCTTTTTTGGCAAAACTTATTTCCAGTTCAAGCAAATAAATTTTAAGTGTAAGCAATATGCGTTGGAAATTCTTGAACCACTCGCAAATGGTGGAATCTGTAATGTTGCAGGCAAAGACAAACTGCACGCTATCACTGAACACTGACTATTCAACCCTGGTAGTGGTATCCTCAGCGTCAGCGCCAGGGACTGTGGTTATGCAGGGACAGGAAGTCATCGGCACCGCTTAGTGTTTGGTGCTCGCAGTGTGGTGGAGACGTGTGTGCTGTACAAAGTGTCCAGCTTCTATATCCGACAGTATTGGCAATATCTACGTACCAAATGGAAATTCACAAACTATATCCACCTACACAATTCTCCATCCCTCCACTTTCCTCGTGATGTGCATGTGCGTCAGTGTACAGAAGAATACGTGCACATCTGAACACCGCGAACTAGCGCAGCATGCCCATGTATTCCCGCTCTCTTCTTTACTCACAACGTTTTCTGTGGACTTTTCTCCAGCTTGAACTAAAATAGAATTACCACGATCGCTAGAGGGATAGTTGCTTAGAAGGCTTGCAATGGGATAGGAAATCTCCAACAACAGTTTTTTCTTAAGATATTAACGAGGTTGTTCAAGGGAATTACAAAATGTGAGAAGGCTCGCTCAATACGCCTCTCCCAAAAACAGTTATCGAAAGAGTTCTTTAAGCCACACATGCGTGAAACAACTCACGAGAGAAATGTTTAGCGGAGAGTTTGAAAGAAAAAAAAAAAAAAACTTGAGTCATGGTTAACATCATCGCGTGCTTTAAGTAGATTTTATATGCATATGCAAAGTTACAGAAGTGAATATAAATCTTTAAACTCCCATCATCACCATCATCACTGTCATCTCCGTTACGATCATCACCAACACATCAAACAAAACCAAAAAAAAAAACAAAGCACTCACCAGACACTGACAAGATAAACACCTCTAATCTTGAAGACGGACTGAGAGAAGGCAACCCCGGCGTGGTGCAGCCTCCTAATCACCTGGCTGTGTAATGATTCGTTTAAGCAGACATTGATATAAAGCTTAATTACGCTCTCCAAGGTGCATCTCTGTCCTTCCCTCCTTCCCTTCCCTGTGACTCGTGATAATGTAGACAGTACGGATTTAGAATTTATGGCCAAGATGACAAGCGGACGATGAATCTTCACAGGGATGTTCCTCTTAAGTGGTGCGTTGCAAGTTTCACATGATGTTCTTCACTTTACAGATGTTGCTTTACTCATCAAGTCGTCCCCTCCCCACCTCTCTCTCTCTCTCTCTCTCCCTGCCTTCATTATCCCACTGCTTGCAATCTTCGCATTCCTCATAATTACTTCAGAAACCTAATTACTCCATGCACACAAAGAATTACCAAGGCGAACACAGCCTGGCTCACTTTATCACGCCGTCACGCCAGTCCTGCGAACCTGCCGTGTTATTATTTGATTCCCTCTCCGCCGCACCTCCGTCTCCCCCTCCACCCTTCATGCACACATACTGCAGGAGTTGATCACATTTCCTTTGAAGTCACGCACCCCTTATGTCGTCTTCTATTCTGCTTCTGTTTGTATTTGATCATGCTGATAATCTCTCTCGCTCTCTCAATCTATTTCGTATTTTGTTCAGTATTGCAGAGTTAATTGTCAAGACGCAATTTACCTCTCAAGTTTCCGAGGGCAAATATTTTCTTTGTCATCTACTCCCAGTATCATAATCCACTATTTTCAAAAGGCTCTAGTTGAAGTTGTAGAAGTTTTCAAGGTGTTTCTTACGGTTTTAATGACATTTTGATAACACTTCTACATTACTAACGCGAGAAACACTCTTGAGACCACGGCTAATCATCTCTGTGGCCTTTGAAAATAGTCGTAGTGAAAGGGAAAGAGCATAACGTTTGAATACGGACCCTGCTGCTCTGAACGTCTCCCATAACACCAACTCATTTCCCTTGGCAGTTACATTCCTCAACTTCGAAACGTACCTTCCATCTCCCTCTTATCTGCGCTCCACCGGACAACATCCCCGCACTCCCGTCTCTTATATTCTAATACAGTCTGACGTTATCATGTCCACACTTTAGTATCTCATTACCACCCAGATTTTTATACGGCGCTGAGATGGTTATAGTTTCCTTTCGATCAAACGTTCCCTTGATTTCACTCAGTTTATTTTCTCTATTAGAAGAAGAGAGAGAAAAAAAGAAAGAAATCAGAGGGAGTCATTTTCGTTTTTAATTTCTGGTGCTTTGTCCATCAAGGCTGCCAGTGATGCGTCATGAAGGAAGGAAACACGCGGAATTAAGTAGTCTGCCGCGATCGTTTGTGGGAGAGGTGATGACTTTCAGACACGCACACCTACAACTGCATTCTCTCACCACCATTACTCAGCTCTTCATTATATTATTATTATTATTATTATTATTATTATTATTATTATTATTATTACTATTATTATTATTATCATCATTATTATCATCGTTATTTCCACTATTCTCATTAACACCATTATTGCTAGTATTCATAAATGTAATGTGTGTGTGTGTGTGTGTGTGTGTGTGTGTGTGTGTGTGTGTGTGTGTGTGTCTGTGTGTGTGTGTGTGTGTGTGTAACAAGCTCACTAAGTCAATCCATGCAAACGTTCAAAGACCTCGAAGAACACAATGAGTTAATTAACAATCAGACTCGGAAGTGTACGTGATCGTGTAACAAGCCAAGAAAACTTTGATGGAGAGGAATATCTTAAATGGTGCCTACACTCCGACTGCTATAGAGAGAGAGAGAGAGAGAGAGAGAGAGAGAGAGAGAGAGAGAGAGAGAGAGAGAGAGAGAGAGAGAGAGAGAGAGAGAGAGAGAGAGAGAGAGAGAGAGAGAGAGAGAGAATGTACTACACGTATATGCAATGGGTTTTGAAAGGAAAGCCAAATAAAGTCTTTCACCTAAAACTTTATTTCTACATTGTAACAAGACTGTTTTATGAAGTCACAACTCTTTGATCTTTAATGTGCTGATCAACTCGTATACTTGCGGCCGCTGCATCACAAATAATGGGGAAATGAATAACTTAATTAATGTAGAAAGTGGCGAAAAGCAGAGAACAACACGGCAGCTGCAAGCCTTCATATTATTGTGTCAATTCCTATTTGCATAACGCCATAAAACTAACCATGCAATAGTTTTCACGATATATTATCACAAGCCTTTCTCTCTCTCTCTCTCTCTCTCTCTCTCTCTCTCTCTCTCTCTCTCTCTCTCTCTCTCTCTCTCTCTCTCTCTCTCTCGATGTTAACATGAGTGACCTTCAAATAATTGTCCGTGCTTCAACAAAACAAAATTTTTACTAATTCTCAAATCACGTGAGTGTAAAATTTCTACGCACAGTACAAATTGAGATTGTAGAGGGTACATATTTATTTTTTTAAACTTCAGCAATTTTAATGACACCCTTTGCTGAAGTGAATACTAATCATTTGCAGCGAGTTTACAAAGGGAGTGGAAACACACACACACACACACACACACACACACACACACACACACACACACACACACACACACACACACACGGACAACAGACAAGCACACAATACATCTAGATCCGAATACACACTTGAGAGAGAGAGAGAGAGAGAGAGAGAGAGAGAGAGAGAGAGAGAGAGAGAGAGAGAGAGAGAGAGAGAGAGAGAGAGAGAGAGAGAGAGAGAGAGAGAGAGAGAGAGAGAGAGCGTAACAGGACGAAAATTCTCCAAATACTCCATAAACCATTCGTGTGTTGACGGGCAAAAAAGAAACCCGACCTGCCAACACATTCGGGTGTCAAGTGCAGCGAGAATCAGGGGACGCAGGCGCTATTCCGTGACGAGAAGCCTCCCTCTCCGCGCGCCGCCAGCCTCAGAGCAGCAGCCAATTTGCCACGTTGATTCTAGCGCGAGTCGAGAGTTGTAAATATTCATGTCGGTGGACCTTCTATTGCAACGCATCCGAGTATGTGTATTAGCGTGTGAGGAGAGAGAGAGAGAGAGAGAGAGAGAGAGAGAGAGAGAGAGAGAGAGAGAGAGAGAGAGAGAGAGAGAGAGAGAGAGAGAGAGAGAGAGAGAGAGAGAGAGAGAGAGAGAGAGAGAGAGAGAGAGAGAGAGAGAGAGAGAGAGAGAGAGAGAGAGAGAGAGAGAGAGAGAGAGAGAGAGAGAGAGAGAGAGAGAGAGAGAGAGAGAGAGAGAGAGAGAGAGAGAGAGAGAGAGAGAGACTGTCCACGCTCCTCGTTTCCTTGATACTTATTTTGTTATTTGTGTCTGGTTTATATTATGAGTGTTCGTGTGTGTGTGTGTGTGTGTGTGTGTGTGTGTGTGAGTGGGTCGGGACTGGTGTGGGTTGTGTGTTGATTGCGGTAGATTTAATGGTATTTAAAATTCTATTGTTGCCACGGTTCTTGTTGCAGTTGTTGTTGTTGGTGTTGGTGTTGGTGGTGGATGGTGGTGGTGGTGATGTAATTCTCTGTGCTGTATGTCTCTCTATCTATCTTTCTCTGAATGCTGCTGCTGCTGCTGCTGCTGCTGCTGCTGCTGTCTGTGCTATATGTCTGTATCTGTCTTTCTCTGTATACTGTTGCAGATGTTCCTACTCCTGACTAATATTACAAGATACTGCTACTACTATTACTTCTACTGCTACTACTACTACTACTATTTCTACTACTACTACTACTACTACTACTACTACTACTACTACTACTACTACTATTATTATTGCTGTCGTTGCTACTACCTCTACTACTACTACTACTACTACTACTACTACTACTACTACAACTAATGAGAAAGAGAGAGAGAGAGAGAGAGAGAGAGAGAGAGAGAGAGAGAGAGAGAGAGAGAGAGAGAGAGAGAGAGAGAGAGAGAGAGAGAGAGAGAGAGAGAGGGTGTGAGGTCTCAGGTGGGCCACGACTCCCCGTAATGACATGGGGTAGCGACAATGGCCGATGATTTGTCTGTGATCAGTTGCAGATTGAAACCTCAATATTGGACGTCCTCCCCTGAATTTATGGCTTCAGAGCGCGCTATTCATCAGACTCAGGGCAGAGGCTGGGAGGGGGAGGGAGGCACGGGAAGGGAAACAGAAGAAATAGCTCTGAAAGGAAAGGAGGCAAGAAAAAGAGCGGAAAAACTTTGGCCCATAGAAGAAATGGAAGGACGAGAACTGGTTGGGGAGATGAAGGAGAAGGAGGAAAGAAAAAAGGAAAGGAGAAATGTTGGAGGAGCAGATGTTGCAATAGGCAGAGGGCGGTGGTGGAAAGGGTAGAAATAAAAGTGAGAATTGGAAAAAAATGGATAAGAAACAAAAGAAAAAGCAAATTGTCTGAACTTAAACAAGTCTTGATATGATTCCTGCACGCACACTGCTACAGGTGAAAGGACATCCTATTACGAATAAAAAAGGTTCTCTACACGTAAGCATTTGAAGACTTTCATCAGACGTGGAATGAAGTGAAAGGAACAAAAAAATACGGCGGACAGGCGGTGGAGACAGGCGGGCCGGTGCTCCTTCACGTATTTATGAATTATTCAGTCATGATCTTTACAACTTGTGAAATCCCACAGTACCTTACGCGGCTAATGGTATGATTGCAGTACCTTATAAAACGCAACTTGGTATTATTACAGTGCTTTCTCCACCAGCCAGTTAGTATGATTGCAGAACACTTTACAACGAGCCAATTGGTATTGACATATCTCTAGTTAACTTATAAGCAGTAGTACTAAATGCAGAGAGGCAGAGAGAGAGAGAGAGAGAGAGAGAGAGAGAGAGAGAGAGAGAGAGAGAGAGAGAGAGAGAGAGAGAGAGAGAGAGAGAGAGAGAGAGAGAGAGAGAGAGAGAGAGAGAGAGAGAGAGAGAGAGAGAGAGAGAGAGAGAGAGAGAGAGAGAGAGAGAGAGAGAGAGAGAGAGAGAAATCTGAAGAGAAGAAAGAACAAACAGCAACAAAACGCACAGGCAACACTCAAATTATAAAAGGCCTTTGTTTATTCTTTTATTTATTTTTTAGGGTGATTCATAACACTGTTAATCTCAAGGTTTTAGTAAATATCAGTAGGAAGAACAATGGCAAGGACTGAAAAACTGAAGAACATAAAGAAAAAAAAATATGCAAGACAAGAAAAGTACATTTGATCAGATATCGCGGAATAAAGAAACGGACGTACGAGGTCTGGTTATCTGGTAATACATGTACCAATCGTATTCTGACTGGTACGCCCGTATTGCGCCAGGAGTCACTGGAAAGTAGTTAGCTTTAACTCGCACGGTGATCTGGGCGCCTCTTTTGAAGGTACCGGGTAGGATCGTAAGTTTGTCCATATTCACACCCCTGGATGTACCTTGCTGAGAGTGTAAGGTCAGATCCACAGGTCCGGTGCCCTCCTGTAACACCGTCCACTCATACATAATATCAGTTCCCGGAATGCACTTGTAATAGCACAGGATTTCAAGATTGAGTTCCTCTGTTGGGGACACTCGCATAAGCTCGCAGGGTCGAGAACACGTAATCATTATAGATGGGCTCGGACCGGTGTTCACTAGCTGCCTCTCTTGAACCGAGGTCTCGACCGTCCTGTAAGGCCATTCCAACTCCCTAGCTTTTACCGAAAGATTGTAACTGTAGCCATTGCGTATGTTAGACAAGGGAGTATAACCGAGCGCGTAAGATGCATATTCACTCACAAGCGATTCCTCCTCTAATATTGTTGCTCGACGGAATATAGACTTTGAGACGTTCTCCATGTCGCCATTGCACCAATGCATGGCCTTCTCGTCATCGGTGTAACACTCCCACCTGATGTCGAGCTTCATTAGGTCCGACCCCGGAGGCTTGTCTGGATCTCTACCGCCACCGACGAAGAAAAAATTAGCTAATAATCCATGTGCCATAAAGGTTCTCGGCCCACCTCTAAAGTACAAGGGAATTCTAGGGGTGGGTGGCACGACGAAGAAGCCCGTGGCGCAGCGGGGCTCCAGACCGGAGCCGGGAAGCGTGGCGGCCACCTGCACTGTGTAGTTGGCTCGCTGCAGCATGTAGGAGTCGTACTGGATGGCGGGCCCAGTGACGTACTCGCACTCCGCCACTATGTCGCACGGCACGGGGGTGGGCTGCACTTCCTGCTGGTTAGCCACGTACCAGCAGTACGTGATGTCGGACGGTGGGTTCTCGCACTCCTCGGTTGCTATTGGTTTGGCCGTTATCTGCATGGGCCGCCAAGTAACATACTTCCAGGGCCGCAAGGGGTTCTGCGAGGCGCCTTCCAGCTCAACCATGGGCACACAAGGGGTTGCCGCACGGACCACTCCCACACTCAGGCTGCTTGCTGCCCACCACCACCACCACCACCACCACCACCTTAATTTGCAAAATTTCAACATAACCAAATTTTCAATCATTTCATATTTGAGTGTTTATGTGACACATGGGACACAAAATACACAGTAAAATATAATGAAAAGGAGAAAGTCAAAACTTTAGGTAAGCAGCAAGAAAGACATTATCGTGTACTGATGACCCACTGAGGTGATCTGGTGAAAGCATCTCACTGACAATTCCCTCTTCCTGTATAACTGTTGCTCTTTGTATCCCAGAGACGAACAACAACAGTTATGTCAAGAATGAATATGAAAATATGTTTTTAATCGTATAATGTCTTTTTATACTAATGTGCAATTCACTAGAAGAAAAATTGTGTGCGTGTGTTTGTGTGTATAAATATAACTCTTTTCTGGGAATCTCCTGCAATTCTAGTGGCAGACATTTACCTTCCTACGATGCCTGTGTTCTGAAGCAATCCCTTATAACTGTTACTACCGTGCACGTGTATTACTTCCCGCTACATGTCATTTTTTCCATTGCTCCTTCACTGCGCTTTTAATCATCCCTCCCCCGCTGCGGGCACTTCCATACCACGGCGAGTGACCGCTTTCATTCAGCCCTCAATGAAATGGGAAGCCGGGATCTCTTCATACTCTTCAACCCTACGCTCGGGATGAGGCAGGAATAGTTCTAACTGGTCAGTTATAGGCGGTGAGCGGTGTTCCTGCAGGGAGGGTGGGAAGCAAACCTGGCACGTGTACGAGTGTGTCTGGGTTGGGAAATTGGGTTAGTATGTCCGTCTATACTTTTGTCTGTTTGTCTTCCCATCTCTCTCTGTCAGTCTGTATTTGTATATGTGTCTGTCTGTCTGTGTCTGTCTGTCTGTCTGTCTTTTCCCTTTGTTTATATCAAGGTTTCCTACCACTCATTCTCCATGTTCCTAAATATCCTTTTATTCCCCCTCCTCCTGCTCCTCCTCCTCCTCCTCCTCCTCCTTCTTCTTCTGCTCCTCCTCCTCCTGCTGCTGCTGCTCGTCCGCCTCCTAATTCTAGATGCTATGGGCCTCGCATTCATAAATCAATATTATGCTCAGGGAAACCCGACAGCGTGATAACCGAGAGCTGCAGTTTCGTGTCACATTTCTTTCCTGTTAAAAGTCGCCGTAAACTTTGAGGACTAAATAACAGGAGAAAGTAAACGTACGTATAATGCCTTCAAGTGTGATTTAATATATGGCCGATTGTTTCTTTATACGACACGCGGCCATTGTGCTCCAGCGGCGGGCATAAAAGACCAAAATATGGCGCGTTTCTGCTACATAAAAGTTTGGAATAAGCTTAAGCCTCGAGGCCAACCGTGGAGGGAATAAATAAAAGCGTTTCTTTTGTTCCCTTTTATTCTGACGTCACGAGTTTTGGCAGCGGAACAGAGGCACGAGGAGGAGGAGGAGGAGGAGGAGGAGGAGGAGGAGGAGGAGGAGGAGGAGGAGGAGGAGGAGGGATAAAAAAAAAAAAAAAAGGAAATATGGATGAGGAAAACCACGGCATTAAAAATAGAGAGAGAGAGAGAGAGAGAGAGAGAGAGAGAGAGAGAGAGAGAGAGAGAGAGAGAGAGAGAGAGAGAGAGAGAGAGAGAGAGAGAGAGAGAGAGAGAGAGAGAGAGAGACTCGTATTGTGTGTGTGTTTGTGTATGCATTAAAACCCGAAAGAGCAAATACTAAGCGTTGGGAAATGAAAAGAGGAAAGGGGAAACTAATAAAAGCACAGAATAAACGAGGGAAATGCAGAAAGAGAGAAAGGTTAAGTGCTGAGAGGAGGAGGAGGAGGAGGAGGAGGAGGAGGAGGAGGAGGAGGAGGAGGAGGAGGAGGAGGAGGAGGAGGAGGAGGGTGAAAGCCACACATAAATTTCACAGTGAACTCATTTGTTGTTACACTGGAGAGAGAGAGAGAGAGAGAGAGAGAGAGAGAGAGAGAGAGAGAGAGAGAGAGAGAGAGAGAGAGAGAGAGAGAGAGAGAGAGAGAGAGAGAGAGAGAGAGAGAGAGAGAGAGAGAGAGAGAGAGAGAGAGAGAGAGAGAGAGAGAGAGAGAGAGAGTATGGATATATAGAAAGATGAGAAAGTGAAAAAAAAAAAAATACTTGGACTGTTCCCCTCAAGCAATTCAGCGGAAATATTGCTCTTGAAGGTGAGTGCAATCCATGTTTCCAATCTCATCACCTCTGTTCCCTTCAGCATCCTCTCCTTTCTTCATCCCTCTACCCCTACATGCTGTTAATGCCCCGCTACGTGATGCCCTGCTGGCTGTCGCGGTGGAGGCGAAAATGGGTGTGGAATGAGAGAAGGGAAGGGAATGAATGAAAGGAAAGGGAAGGGAAGAAGAGGGAAGGGAAGAGAAGGGAAGGGAGAGAATGGATAAGGGAGGGATAGGTAGGGAAGAGATGGGAAGGTCTCGTCTCATCTGTTGCAACTGGTAATTTTAGTTGAGTTTAATCTAATTAGTGGAGGTAATTTCCAGGTGCACTGCGGCAGAACACAGACAGGTGTGTGTGTGTGTGTGTGTGTGTGTGTGTGTGTGTGTGTGTGTGTGTGTGTGTGTGTGTGTGTGTGTGTGTGTGTGTGTGTGTGTGTGTGTGTGTGTGTGTGTGTGTGTGTGTGTGTGTGTGTGTGTGTGTGTGTGTGTGTGTGTGTGTGTGCGGTTTTGTGAATTAATTGCATTTCTTATTTTCCTTGTTTCCATGAATGAATTGGTGGGCTGTGGTGGCGGTGGTGGTGGTGGTGGTGGTGGAAAGTGGCGGTGGCGATAAGAGTACTGATGGAGGTAGAGGGTGGTGGTGGTGGTGGTGGTGGCGGCGGTGGCTCTGATAACAGTGGCGGGTGTCATAGGAGCGATGAATCTCTCTAATAAGCTGGCATTTTGCGGGACAAATAAGCCTGCCCTTAACGGCACACCAAACGATGACAGAGGGCGCCTTTCACACTCCAGAGAGAGAGAGAGAGAGAGAGAGAGAGAGAGAGAGAGAGAGAGAGAGAGAGAGAGAGAGAGAGAGAGAGAGAGAGAGAGAGAGAGAGAGTAGGGACAAGGATAGGAAAAGTGAGGGAGGGAGAAAGACGAAAGCAGGAGAGAGTACGAGAGGAAAATGCTGAGCGCCAGATTACTTCAGATTTGTAGAGGCGATAACAGCCACTCTGATCATGTTCCCTGTACCCACTGAAGACGCCACCTCCTGTCCCTCAGTGTGGAGAGTTTACACACACAGATCAATCAGGCCGAGTACTCCGAATAGTGAAGAGGAGTCATAGAAACTGAGAGAAAAGTAAAAGTAAAGAGAAAAGGAAGAATCTATGAAGTGGCAGTGTTAGTAATTGACATGAGAAACAATTAAAGGGATTTATTACGTATATAGATAAAGAGAATCAGA
Source organism: Scylla paramamosain (assembly GCF_035594125.1). NCBI lineage: Eukaryota > Metazoa > Arthropoda > Malacostraca > Decapoda > Portunidae > Scylla > Scylla paramamosain. The sequence goes on from NC_087174.1 coordinate 611,111, forward strand.
GTGAGGAATGAACATGAAGACAGTTAAGAGTGATGGAAGGGTTTAATTAGAGAATGGAGTGTGAATGATAAGGAGTGTTTGTATAAGAGAGAAAAAAAAACAATATTAAGATGAAAATATGAGAGTAAGCATGAAAAGAAGTAGATGACAGTGACAGTAATGATGAAAGGAATTAACAGTGAGATTAAGTGTGAATGATGAAGATTAGATTAAGAATATTTGTGTACCGATGGAGTAATTAAGATAAAAAAAATAATGAGAAGCAAGAGAAAAAAAATGAAAGTACAGAGAGTATAATGATGATGATGATGATGATGATGATGATGAACTGAGAAAGATGGAGGATGATTGTTGACAGTTAAATGAAGCAAAGAAGCGGAAATGAAAGAGTAAACTAATGAAGCCCAATTGGAGCTAACCATTTTGTGGCAGCTTCCCGTGCTGCTAATTAGCTTCGCCACTTTTTGTTAATCAATTATATTACTACAACTATTTCATAATTTCCGACTTCATTTCTTGCAACGTGTGTTTTTTTTTTTCTCGATTTTTTGTACTTTAGGTAAATTGTATAACTTGTCCAGGAATATGTGGAATGGTTCTGAGCAAACATTTCCTCGCGTTTATTCCTGTTTCTCGTTGGTTTAACTAGACAAATTTTCAGCGAGTCCCACAGCATCCACAAGACTTAACTGACGTGAACAAATAGCAGATACAGACAGGTTACGGGTATATAAACACCTTCATTACGCAAACCATAAAAAAAAATCAATTAAGATAACGACAACTATGATGATGATGATGATGATGATGATGAAGATGATGATAATAATAACAACATCAATGACGGAGATTAAAGAACACACACAAACATTTTAACTAGAATAACGATGATTATAATGACGATAACAATGACAGAGACTAAAGAAAGACACATCTCAAGGGTCTTCTAAAATTATACGATAGACTCTTAAACTTCCCGCACCAGGAGGAGGAGAAATGGGACCCTCTCGATTAGGTTTCCTCCAAACAGCGGTCGTTAGCGGAGTGAGACAAATGAGGACAGACGGCTCGGTGACAAGACCTGCGGAAACAAAGCTATTGAGACCAAGCGCTGAGAGGTGGAGGGCCATTTAGAAACTCACTGGAGCGAGACTTCACGTTGAGGAATATGAGCGGTAATCCACGAAAGACTGAAGCTAATTGACCTCACGTATTGGGAGTGAACATTTGTTGACTGGAATGAGGAGTGATGAGCGGCGGCGTGGAGGACTGTGGGGGGCGGTAGCAAGGTTGTGAAGGAGTGGGGAGGTGGATGTTGCAAGGAGTGGTAAAGATGTGGCAGAATGTAGTGAGGATAATGGTCAAGATGAGGGTCAGTTCTATTTCTCTTACTTGAAGCTGTATTTATTGATCTTTTCTTCTTTAATTTACTTTCCATGTAATCTTAAGGAACAAAAAATCTGAAAGCCATACCACACACACATACACACACATACACACACACACACACCAATAAACAGATAAATAAATAAACAAACCAGATGAATGAATCGATACCAAAGAACACGTGCGAGTTTCCTGAGGCGACATTTCCGCCCCTTGCAGTCTTCAAAGTCTTCGGCAAATTACTCCGTCCTCAGTGATAAAAAAAAAAAAATAAATAAAAAAAAAAATAAATAAATAGATAAATAAAAATATAAATAAATAAATAAATAAATAAAAAAATAAAAAAATAAAAATAAAAATAAATAAATAAATAGATAAATAAATAAATAAATAAATAAATAAATAAATAAATAAAATATGCACAATTCCCGGTCAGACGCAAAAGGCACAAAATTAAATCATTAGTTATGACATGAAATCTTACACTCGAGAACAGCTGCCTGATAATTAACACTCAAATTAACTGCAATATTAAAGCCAATTTATCTGAAACTCTAAGCGAATATTCCGGACTAATTTCTATATCTGCAGACATTTAGTTCAAGGCAAACGCGTGAACAAGACCCAAGAGGCGGGGTGGTGATCAGGTTTGGTCCAGAAGCCTCCCTCCCTCCTCCACCACGTTCCCCCCCTCCTGCATCCCTCAGTCGCAGCCTTGAGACTCACCCGGCACGTGACACCCCTGATGAGGACACTGGTATTTTCGCACACCTTTCCTCAATTACTAACTACTGAGGCATTTTTCTTTTTCTACAGCCACCTCCAAACATTGTACTGCCTAGAAATTGCAAAATCCATTCTTTTTTATCAATTTCCTTCTTGTAGATGCTTATAAAGATTCCATGCATTGCTTTTAGTGTTACTGACGTATCTCGTCGACTAGAGCAACAATAGCGAGACGGTAAGGGAAATAATCCATTTATGCCCACCATATTCCACATCACTACAGGCACGATTCCTCTAAGACTGAAGAATCCAATACTGAGAACCTTGTGGCTAAAGAAACAGACACCCTCGTCGAAGAACTAAAGCAGGTGAGAGATGAGAAATACCTAAAATAACACCAAGAAATTCCTGCTGGCGAAGGGACAAAGGGAAGGGTGAAGGAATGGAAACTTAGGGACCAGGGTATAGATTGGGGAGGCGTGGAAAGGGTGAATGAGGGAAGGGTGAAGACTGGGTGAGCGGTGATGAGTAAGTGGTGAGGGAGAAGGGAGAGAAGGGCGCTACCCCGAATCACCAACAAACTCATCAGGATTATCACCAACTTCGGGTTAAGTTTGGCCCCGTGTCTGGCAGATCCGGAGAGAAAGTTATTATAAGAACGGCGAGGGCGGGACGAGGCCGGAATACTAATGGCCACAGAGGTACGACTTCACTCCCCACACACCTGGCGCCCCTCCAAGACCACCACCATCACCACCACCACCCCTGCTGTTCTGTGGGTGCATGTAATTTTCCTTCCTCAGTGATGGAAAGTCAGCGCGGAGGGGAGCGAGAGGCAGCCATCTGGACATCACTTAGAGCCTACGAGGGACAGTCAACTAAAGGTAATGAACATACATACTCATACATACACGCCTGTGTGTGTGTGTGTGTGTGTGTGTGTGTGTGTGTGTGTGTGTGTGTGTGAAAAGTTACTGGTGTAATTATGAAGCTCCACTAATACATGTTTTCATCTCTCTCTCTCTCTCTCTCTCTCTCTCTCTCTCTCTCTCCTCTCTCTCTCTCTCTCTCTCAGTGTGGATGACAATAGGGAGGGAAAAAGATGGAAGTCAGGGAGGGAAGGAGGCAAAGAAAATTAGAGAGACGAGAGATAGATACGAAGACGAGATGTAATTATAACTTGTAGGTATCGCACTTAACATGGACATCACACACACACACACACACACACACACACACACACACACAGCCATCACTTCCCATCTAAAGTTAGTCCCAAACCACACTAGTTAACATTTCTCCACCTCCACCCACCACCACACCACCACTACCACTATTACCACGCTTCACACCACGACCTTACCGTCAACACTTAAGGTTACCACTCGAAGGATATAAAGAGCCACCACACGCAACGCACGCAAGACAACACCACTACCGCATCATCACACAACCCATAAGAAAAAGTAAATAAAAACTTCAACCACAGTCTCGCCTCACCACCAATTAGATCACCATGAGTTCTTATAAAGCCTCCGGACCACCACCACCACCACCACCACCACCACCACACCGTCTCACAAGGTATTAAAGAGCATAACCACACGCTCCCATTATCCCCACACACTTACACTTCTCTGAGCCTCACTTCCACAAATTCCCGGCGCCTCACTCCATTACTGGCAGGGAGGAGTATTCGTAGGCTCCCTCTTATTGTGCTCGGAACATTCCTAAAAGGGAGATAAATATTTCTTCGACCGGCACAAATAATGGAGGGTAGAGACGCAGGGGTCGAAGGAGGAAGAGGAGGAGGAGGAGGAGGAGGAGGAGGAGGAGGAGGAGGGGAACGAAGAAAGAAGAGAAGGAAACAAGAGTGAAAGATAGAGAGACGTAAGGAAAGGGCAGGAAATGGAAGTGAAGAATAATGATAGAAAACAAAGATATGTGAGTCTGAGGGATGGGGGACGAGTGAGGCTCAACATGATAACTCAACAGGATGCGCCACGCTGCCCTTCAGACTCGTACGTCACAAACTGGACTATTTATATCCTCGTTCCCGTGTGTTACTACGTCTTTTCTCATCTACATTAAAATAACATCTCTGCTTCCGTTATATTTTATTTGGCTAAACCTTCTTCCTACTCATAACCTCTTAATCTTTCCTATTCAAGTTCTCCATATAACAAGACCGAAAAAACTCTACAGAAAAGCCTTCACTTGTCTTTTAAACTTTACGATCTCCTTCAAATAACAAACGAGAAGCAAAGCGGAATAGCACTCTCTTACTCTGCTCGTAACACCACCTAGGCCAGCTTCCATTTCCCTGCAATATTTCAAATTGACAAGATCGAAAACTTGAGAGAAACACTGTCAGTTACCTTTAAGTTTTACGACGTCTTTCAATCAATAAGCGATACACAAGAACCAATATTACATCCTTATCTCTTCACGTACTACCACCTACGCTCGCTTTGCTATTGTTTCGAAGCACTACTTCAGATTAACATGAATGAAATCTTTATAGAAACACACTCATTTGTCTTTAAACATTACGATACCTTTAAGTCAACGATAAACAAAGCTGGATAGTTCTCCCTTACCTCCTATCACCAACCATGCAAGCTCCTTAATTCCCTGCACTGCTAAAGATTAACAAGACGGAAAACTTTGCAAAAAGAGTAATCCTTCAATTTTACACCGTTAAGTCACCAAACGATACATAAAACAGGGACGCCACTCCTTTATTTCTTCACGTAATACCTCCTACACAAGCTACCTAATTCCCTACACTGCTCAAGACAAGAATTACGTCACTTTAATACGCAGCTCGTCAAGTTTACAGGTATCCTTAATCTAATCTAACGTCTCCCTATTAAGTCCATCGTCACGTTGTACTGCGCCGGTCCGTCCCATTGAGCTTCCCAGGAATTAATGTATCTAGGGGGCCTCTTTGATGCTACTAATGAGAGCTAATATTTGCTGGGCCTCCCTTCCTCCCTCCCTCCCGCCTCCCGTGTGCTGTGCTCCTTGGCGCGGGACACAGCCAGACAGGTATTGGCACATGTGAGAGAGAGAGAGAGAGAGAGAGAGAGAGAGAGAGAGAGAGAGAGAGAGAGAGAGAGAGAGAGAGAGAGAGAGAGAGAGAGAGAGAGAGAGAGAGAGAGAGAGAGAGAGGGAGAGAGAGAGAGAGAGAGAGAGAGAGAGAGAGCAAACATTGGCAATAGTAAGGATCAGACATTGCATCTTTGAAATTCTTCCTGCCCTCCGGATATTAACATAACCGGAAGGACATGGATATTACGCGGATCGGGGTCGAGGGATGTGATGGAGCCCGGATATTGGAGTCTTGCATCTCTTAATGAATCAGGGAAGCGGGCACGTATTGGACGGTAGCTTAGGCACGCGGGAGGCGATGTGTTTAAAGCAGCGGCTGCCACACTGGAAAACTGTGAGCGAACAACGACAAAAGAAAGGATTTCCCCCCCCCACAGTCTGAAAATAATGCGGCGAGACTGAATCATTTGCCAAGCTTGGATAGGGAACGGAGGGGAAAGGATTGCTGCATGATGATGATGATGATGATGATGATGGTGATGATGATGATGATGATGATGGTATAAAGAAAGTAAAACAGCTGGTAGTGGTGGTGATGGTGGTGGTATTATTATTATTATTATTATTATTATTATTATTATTATTATTATTGTCAGTAGTAGTAGTAGTAGTAGTTGTAGTAGTAGTAGTTGTTGTTGTTGTTAATAAAGCAGCAGCAGCAACAACAACAACAACAACAACAACAACAACAACAACAACAACAACAACAGCAACTCAAAATACTCCTGAAGACCGCATCGAATGAGAAGAGTAACGAAGAAAGTGATAAAGAAGGAGAGCCACAACATATCTGATAATCCTGCCAACTCATGAGGGTTACGTTCAGGATCCCAGGAAGCACCAGTTCTCATCTTCCCACAAGCCTCATTTAGCACACAAAGAGAACGGGATCCTAAGGTGGACGTCTTAAGCTAATCATCTGTAGCCAGTCTATCACCAACGGTTAGTATTTCCAGCACATTTGGTACTTTATTCACCACGAAATATCTTAGTTACTGGTAACGTCTTGAGGGACTTTGCTTTTTGTACAGGATATTAAAGTGAAGTTAGTTAATGATCCATGGAGAAATTGTGGTGTTCATTTCCTTTCTTTTTTTTTTTTTTTACACATTTTGTTTTCTTTATTCCATCTACTATCAAACAAAACGAAAAAATAAGTAAATATATTAAAAAAGGCGAGTGATTCGTGAATAAAACTGCTCACTCAATTTCCTTTTATTCATTCTTTTCTATTTCCAGTCCACGTTTTCAGTCACAAAAACAAAAGAAATAAAAAAAAAAGCGATCAGTGAAGAAATACAGTGTTCACCTATCTTCCTCTCTATTATTTCATTTCCTGTTGAAACTCTCAAAATATTTTCCTTCCTTCCGCCCTTGGTCGCCACGCCTCCCCAGTCAAGTAGCCGAGCTGCCCGAGTACTCGACCGCGGACCAGCTTCAATTTGTCCAAAGTAAATAGTAGTGAATTAGATGGAAAAAATAAATAAGAGTACGGAAGGGAGGAAACTCTAGACTTGAGTACTGAAAAAAGGCCCTTGTGTATTTATTAGTATTTCCACTGAGTTCTTTATTACAGTCTTTCCAGCTAAGAAGAAAAGTACAATGACACACGAATAAAAAAAAAGAATAAATAAAAAGGGGAAAGGCGAATAAGTGCAGTTATTTATCTACTCGTGTTTACTTCCTCGTTGGTCGGGGGAAAAAAATGGATGATGAGCGGACGTAGAGAGAAAACAAAAACAAAAAAAAAAAAAAAAACAACAAAAAAAACAGGTGTACTAGGTCACTCGCACCACGTATCAGGTCACGGTGTTGTAAAAGGTCACGGAAGATGATAGTTTGTTCCTTAAGTGTAATTAAAAAAAAATGAAAAAAACAAATAGCGCACACACACGCACACACACACACACACACACACACACACACACACACACACACACACACACACACACACACACAGACAAAGAACAAGTCCCATCTCTGAAATAGGATGCTCATAAAGTTTCCAATCACTACACAAATTGGTTAATCAAATTTCCGATAAGTTGTTCGAAATTCCTGTATTTGATGGAGGCAGGTCTTGCGAGAGTCCAGGATGTCATCACTGTGAGGAAAACGGATTTATTTTTCTATTTAATAATGCATTACATATTTACCATTGCTTTTGTTTCTTTCTTTGCTCTCACTTTTCTCTAACGTAACCTGACCTAACAATCTGATAGTATAACGTTTTCCCTAGTCTTCTTGATACTGAAGTTTTATTTTCCAAATATTTCCTTCTTCTAATATGTTACTCTGTTTCATTCCTCTCTATCTCTCTCAATAATATTTCCGCTTGATTAGTTTTCTTAGAATTTAGGACGTATTATTTATTAGTTATTTTCCAATGTTATTCTTTTCTTTTCTCCTCGTCCTCTCATTACCTTCTTGTGGTCCCTCCTCTGGTCACCCTCCGAGGTTGGCTGCATTCATTACTCGGCTTAAGCTGTTCCCTGCGACCTCCCCTTCCTGCCTCAGTATTAGAGGAAAAAATACGGAAAACATACATGACCAGCTCTATCATAGTCTTAAATGATAAACCACACACACACACACACACACACACACATACACACACACACACACACACACAAAAGGAAAATATATCATTACACCATAACTAACTCCATCATAGTCTTATCTGATAAAACACACACACACACACACACACACACACACACACACACACACACACACACACACACACACACACACACACACACACAGGCAGAAACCGGAACATTCACTATATTATTCTTTCCTCTTTTCTCTCTTATTTTCTCCCCCTAATTTCGGAAAGATTCTAATCTCCTGCAAGCATTTGGTAATGAAATTCTGCTTGCGTGTATCCACCATTTTAATAAAAAACCTTACACAACTGAGACTCGCCTCCCCGCACGCTGCTACACCACCACCACCACCACCACTAACTTGCACAAGCCTCGCAGTACCAACAACGCAACAATACATTGGCTTTAATCCTCCTGTAACAAACACGTCACATTTTCTTATCCTGGTGCGTGATGTGATGGAAGTATTCAGATGTTTTAAAGGGAGTTCAACAAAGGATATAAATCAGATTCTTTTATACTGGAAACAAGTTAGATTGCGTACGAATGGTTGTAAGCTGGGACAGTTTTATATTTTGAGATATATGCAAATCATTTACAAAATAAGGTTGTAAATAACAGGAATAAGGTCCTGTACCTCCTGATCACCACTCACTGACTCATCAAGAAAAGTAATTGCTGCCAACCTGTTACAACTAAATCACTTTCAATATTTCTACCAAGCTTATGACACCACAAAAAGTGATCTCCGTCAAAATAGAAGAAAAAAAAAGCGATCTCCGTCAAAATAGAAAAAAAAAAAAAAAAAAATATGTGCGGATCTGACAGGTAGTTTGTTTCTTTTAAACTAGTTTCCGAACCTGTCGCTTATTTCACAACAAAATGTATCTGAAATAATTCAGTATATCTTTTGGCATTTCTGTAAAATAAATCTTGCTTCCCCTTGAGCTCATGAAATAAATCACATTCATCACAAGGTTTCTACTTAATCCCTCCTGCTGCACCTTTTTCCAACACGCCTCTGTCTTTTACGTCCCATGAAATATCTATCAAAGGCCATTCCGCTCCATCCTCTGTACTCTCCTTAGGTACTCTTACCCTTAAAAGATTATCAAACCTAGTTAGTTCTCTTTACCACAGGAGCGCCTCACCTCAGGAGCCACACCTCTCCCGCTGCTGGATCCAGAACGTCGACTTTCTCTCCAGGTGGATCCCTGGGAGCTTCAGTGACATCATCTGTCTACGCCACATTTGCCTCTACTTTCGTTCTGTCAGAAGTATCTCTCCCACAATATTCAGTCAGAAGCTTTTTTTTTTTTCCTCTTATCGTTTCTGTAATCTTGTTTGTCTATTCCAATTTTTTTTACGCTTTTTCACACCTTTTTTCTCGCTCTTCTTTTATGGTCTGAATATTTCTCCGTTCCTCATATGCTTTCCATAACCTCGTTTGTTTATGCGAATTTATCACATTTTTACTTCATTCCTTGGTCTCCTATTATGGTCTGAACATTCTCTTCTATTTTTTTGGTCGTGTATTCACAAATATTTATCTTTCCAATATATCACGTTTTTTTTTTTTTTTCATTCCTTGGTGATCCTTTTTCGTTGTCTGGATTTTTACCATTCCTCTTATGTAAATATCTCTTAAAATCATTGTTTATTTACTGCAGTTCACTATGCTTGTTTTTCCTGGACAGTTTCATGCGACTCCACTTTTTATCTTCCATTTCTCCCTTCCTATTATTCCAATTTTTTATCCCTCTTTGCTCTGGTCTTTCCTCAGTTATCCTCTTCCCGTGTAAGGAGCTCAGAGGCTTCTACTTACTATTATCTTTAAAAGTTTTTCCTGGTATATTTTTTTGCTCAACTTCTAGTAAGTAGTTTCCCTTCGCCCCACACACGGTCAAGGCTTCCGATCGTAAAATTTCAAGAAAGTTCATCATGTTTATCCTGGTATTTGAATTCAGCGAAACATTAGGAGAGAGAGAGAGAGAGAGAGAGAGAGAGAGAGAGAGAGAGAGAGAGAGAGAGAGAGAGAGAGAGAGAGAGAGAGAGAGAGAGAGAGAGAGAGAGAGAGAGAGAGAGAGAGAGAGAGAGAGAGAGAGAGGGAGAGTCAAACGTTCAAGAGAATGGCCAAGTGTTCGGGGAGGGAGAAGGGGTGATATTTAACATAATGGGAAACGGTGGAGTCTCATGTTGCCTAAATGTTAATGCCTTGTCCAGGACCTTGGCTGATTACACGTCTCATTAGCCAAGTCAGGGCAGGTGAATTGGGTCATTAATACGCTAAATGGAGGTCGGATTCTCGCTCTGATGGGCTCTGAGGGGACGCATCAGGACGCCAATCACAGTTTTTCCCTGATAACAAACAGTTGGGAAAGACAACCAATCTGGGAGTAACTGAGGGTGGATGGGTGAGAGGGAAGGCCAGAGTGAAGCCATTCAGAACTCATGGGGCGAGGACGTGCAAGGGTTGTTTTGAGCTACGTCCTTCTGCCGCTCCTTGCTATTTATGCTTAATTAATCTTTTGAGCAGGCTTTAAGTTTAATCTTCCTTGAACAGGACATGAAGGAAACTCATTAACGACCTGTGTGCTATCTCTTGTCGTCTGCATTTAATCAGTACTACTGGTGTCGTGATTACTTCTTATCCTCTCTCCTTCGCCTCGCCTTCTTTACATCTTATCCGTCTTCTGCTCCTCTTCTTCTCCTCCTCCTCCTACGAAACCCCTTGAGGAAAGGTGCTGGTAGACTCTCTCACAGATCCTGTCTCTCTCCTCGTCATGGCCACCGCCCAACGACGCGCATCATTCTAGTCATTATGGAAATCAAAAGACTATTTCCATTTCAATGCCTGTCAGTTGATGAAATTCTCTCTATATAAACAAACAAGAAAAACATACTGATCTGATGCACAATACATTCATCGAACATTTTTTTTTTTTCATTTTTCCTATAAAACAACGTTGGCAGTAATAACTAAAAGCACTGCAGAAAGAAGCAAAAATTTCCTCACAATGCAATGTTGCAATGGATGGAAATCTAATAATTCTTCTGCGAGGGACGCGCGCGATGGAATACGTAAATGAATAATGGTCAGACAACGGCGGCCGCTCACAGCCAGCGAAGGGGCGGCAAGGGGAGGCGAGGCGCGGAGAGGGACCACACTCAGGCCCAGGACGCATGGCTGCCACACTCAGGGAACACTAGACATGCGAGACGAAACACCACACACTAAGATACAGCTTATAACTAAGAATGTTTTGTAGCTCCTTTCATGCTTTATGTACTAACACTTCGTAATCATTCTTGCTTTACAATTTTCACTCAGACATAAGAAACTATAAAGCAGAATTTTCCGCTTGCTTTCCGTCCTGTCTGTCGGTCTTGTCATACATTTTTCTTGTCCAATGTGAAGACGCTGCACCACTATACTGTAGATTTACTATTTTTCTCTCATACCAAAGAAATAATACCGGAACTTTTGTTTTCCCTCCTTACAACAACAACAAAAAAAAAAAAAAGAAAGTTCTCTTCGTCTTTTTCCCTCCCTTT
>NC_087174.1:625000-630000 GCF_035594125.1 Scylla paramamosain
TGCTCCACTTTAGTATTTGTAGACGAGGACGAGGAGGAGGAGGAGGAGGAGGAGGAGGAGGAGGAGGAGGAGGAACATGAAGACGAAGACAACGACGATGACACTACAACATAAAACGTAAATCAAATAACAGACGACGTTAGAAAATAAAAACACGTAGGAACGAAGATTTAAAAAGACAAAAACGAAATGATATGTACAATAATAGTAAAACAAGGAAGAGGAGCATGAGCAGAGAAAAGAGGCGAGGAACAGCTAGAATAAATGGAGCTTTTATTCTAGAGTTATGCGATTGGATTGTGTCAGCGATGCTCATTTGTTTCCATCCTAGTTCACTCGCATAGGAGAAAGAGACAAGAGGTACAAAACCGAAGAGAAATATTAGGAAAGGAAGGAAAAGAGAAGATGAAGAGGGAAAGGGACGCAAGGAGCTGGAAGAGAATAACACAGAAGGTTAAAGGAGGAGGAAGACGAGGCGGAGAGCACAGACAAGGATGGGGACGCAGCAGGGCACAGACGAGAACGGGGAGAAAGACAGAGGAGGTGGAGACGATGAGAGCACAGGAAACAGAACGAGGAGACAGTGTCGGCCTCTCATTCTTACGTAATCGTGGAGGCGCTCACAGGCTTCAGTATTTTGTACCTAACGAGGTTATGTACGGGCCGTGTATTCCGCCGCGTTTCTCTCTCTCTCTCTCTCTCTCTCTCTCTCTCTCTCTCTCTCTCTCTCTCTCTCAAAACACGTCACAAGAAAACAATAAGCGCCAGGAGCACCAGCCTGAGGAACAATACAAACACCACTTTACCATCATCCTCTTACCATCATCGTCTCCAAATCACCATAACCACCACTACCAGACAACCACCACTATTCTCGTCTTTCCTAACTGTAAACTTCAGTCCCTCCCACTACCACCACCACCACCACCACCACCGCCGCCGCCACTAAATCATCCCAACAATTTCAAACTCGTACTTGATGCAGTGGTTCAAAGTCCAGTCGCGCCCACCACTCGGGCTTCAAGCGCAAAGAGCCCATCCCCCCTTTGATGTGTTGATGAAAGTTTATCACGTGCTAAAATAATATATAAATGGCGTCTCGGTTTGATTCCAGTTTTTTTATCGTTTCAATAGCGGGCGGCGAGGAGAGGCGCAACTCAGGCGGCAAGTGTGTGTGTGGGATGCGTGAACGTCATTACCAAACACTCGGGGTTTGCGGGGCGTTTTTAATACTGCTGGTAGGATCGTGAGTGTTCTTGTTATTATTACTGTTATTGATACTATTGTTATTGCTATTATTATTATCATTACTATTATCGTAGTAGTAATGGTATTTACCTACCTACTACCATTACTACCACCACCACCACTACTACTACTACTACTGCTACTACTACGACTACTGCTACTACTAGTACTACTACTAATACTACTTCTGGTATTGTTACTGCTACTGATGTTACTATTATCATCACCACCACCACCATCACCATCAACCACCCACGCATTGCCACCATTATTACCATAGCCATTAAAAACCTCTATCGCCACATGAACTACTGCCACTCTCACAACCAAAGCACAACTACACCACACATATCACTTACCACCACCACCACCGTGACCACCACCACCACGTTCCTATCAGTACTATAACACGACTCACAATTACCAGAGTTTTAACATTCAATTTCAGTACGGCACCAATCCCAACACAAACCGTCCGTGCCACTAACATGCTCGCGCTCCCTTACCACATAGGCCACACAGACCTTCACATAAAAACATAACCAAGGAGAGAACCGCTCGATAGCGAAGCCCAATCAGCAGCGTGACCACCAAGGCTGTCAGACTAATCCCCGATGTGCTGGGGAGAAAAATAGACAAAGAGGGATTATCCAAGGATGTAAGACTGGAAGGAACGGGATTGGAGGATTGGGGTATTAGCTGGAAATGCTTGGGTTGGGCCTGAATTCCATGTATCGAGGCGGAGAGAATGTGGCCCTATTCCCTTCCCTGTGAGAGAGAGAGAGAGAGAGAGAGAGAGAGAGAGAGAGAGAGAGAGAGAGAGAGAGAGAGAGAGAGAGAGAGAGAGAGAGAGAGAGAGAGCAAACGGCCGGAATAAGGTAAAGAAAACGTGAATCTGTGCTCGATCATTAGGGAAGAAGGAACCTAATGAAAGGAGGAGCGATGGCCGGCAAGACGAGCGAGGTCAACTATACATCTTTGGTAGTAGTAGTAGTAGTAGTAGTAGTAGTAGTAGTAGTAGTAGTGGCAGGAGCAATACAAGAAACAGTAGCAACACTAGAGGTAATAGTCGTAGTAGTAATAATAGTAGCCGCCGCCACCACTAGTAGTAGTAGTAGTAGTAGTAGTAGTAGTAGTAGTGGCAGGAGCAATACAAGAAACAGTAGCAACACTAGAGGTAATAGTCGTAGTAGTAATATTAGTAGCCGCCGCCACCACCACCACCATCACCACCACCACCACCACCACCACCAGTAATAGCAGCCACAAATATGCCACAACCATTACTGTTTTTCCCGCGTCCGGCTCTCCTGTGTTACCGTATATGAAATGTAGAAAGCTAACATGGCAATATTGGACTTCACGTTTTTATGTGGCCACTCTGAGGGGGCTTATGAAAGGGGGCGGGGAATGTACAGTTGCCAGAATAGAGATGTAACATTCTACAAAGTGCTTCAGGTAAAAAAAAAAAAAAAAAAAAAGGACACGATCAGGCAAACACACGTACCTCTATTTATTGTAATGACAGTTTTCCTTGGTCTTTGTGGGGCCTTTCGATTCAAGCAGTTCATTAGTCCAAACGTTAATTTCCATTCGACTTGGATACACGAGAGAGAGAGAGAGAGAGAGAGAGAGAGAGAGAGAGAGAGAGAGAGAGAGAGAGAGAGAGAGAGAGAGAGAGAGAGAGAGAGAGAGAGAGAGAGAGAGAGAGAGAGTAGGGATGGGGGTTAAAACACTGAAAACCTAAACAAATTTCACTGACTACATGAAAAAGCTGTTGGTGAAAGTGTGGCACGAACCAATTCCTTAATAGCCTTTTAGCTCTAATTGCTATACTCTCCTGTACCGACTTTTTCTTAAACAATCCCACGTTTTTTTATTCCCCCTTTCCATCTTACAGACTCCATATTTTGCTCCTCTTTTCTTCCCACTGTTATTTTTCCTTCAACTTTCTCAACTCCACCTTTCTCGTCTCCACCGTACAGTTACATACTTCAACACCACCACCACCACCACCACCATCACCCTACCCCCTCCATGCTTCTTTTCTCTCTTTTCCTTACTCTCCATCAAGTCACTCTTTGTCTCTTCGTCTTCCTACGTCCTCAGCTTCGCCTAAACTTTCCTTCTCTTTGATCTTCCATAAACCCTTCTCTTCACCTCCCCTCTCCCGTTTCCGCTTTCATGTTTGTGCACTTACCCTTCCTGGTTTCTCTCCTGCTCCGACCAAACAGCACAGTGATCTCTCTCTCTCTCTCTCTCTCTCTCTCTCTCTCTCTCTCTCTCTCTCTAAAACTTCTTATACGGAGTAGGGGGCAGAGGAGGAGAAGACAGGAGGAGGAAAGGGGGAATAAGGAAAAGAGAGGAAGCAATAAAATTCTCTGTCTGAGGAGAAACAGGGATTGAGGGAGAGAAAGGAGGAAATGAAGCAAGTGGGAAGGAGGAGGAGAGAGAAGGGAGGAGACAAACTACTAAGTCCTTTATAAAATTGAAGAGTAACGATAAGCCTTGATTTAACTGAGGCGTCATCCCATTGTAATACTCAGCGGCATAACTTTTCGATCAGCCCAAGACGCGAAGATCAAGTGTTGCCCGGCTGATGATGAGAGAAGTTCCTTTCCCTCTTATTCCTGAGGCTTTAGATAATGATTTTATTGATAGGGCTTCCAGAGAGAGAGAGAGAGAGAGAGAGAGAGAGAGAGAGAGAGAGAGAGAGAGAATATAGGTGCTGTCTCCAGATGTGAGATTGGGGAACACACACACACACACACACACACACACACACACACACACACACACACACACACACACACACACACATTCTCACCCGGATTCACCATTACCAGTGTATTCCGAGTTATTTTTTCTCCCCGGCGGTCTGGGCGGGGATAATGGCGGGTTAGGCAGACTGATTGGATTCATATATATGATAATCAAGTTATGCACCGTACGGCCGCCGCAGCTCACGCCATTCCCGCAGCAAATGAAGCTTCGGTAACGCGAATGATCCAATGAACCTACTTTCGAACCCCCGAAACGGGATGCGAATAAAACTTTCCCAAATGATAGGAGCCAAATTGCAATCCGCATTATCCCCGCGGACTAATGAGCTCGTAATGAGGTAGTTACTGACTCCCTGATCACCGTGAGATTAGCGCTTGGTCTCCACGAAGCCCTCCCCCTCCCTCTCTCCTCTCCCTCTTTCTCGTACTTCCTCTCCCGCTGTGTCACTGGTATCTTTTTCTCCGCTCTTGTCTTGCCGTCTCCTCCTCCTCCTCCTCTTCCTCCTCCTCCTTCACTCTCCTGACGGTGACCTTTCTTCATTCTTTCTTTTTCCCTCCCCTCTCTCCTCCCTCCTCCTTCCATCTTTCTTTTTCCCTCCGTCCTCCCTCCTCTCTCTCTTTCCTTCCCCTCCTTCGTCCTTTCTTTTTTCCCTCCCACGTCTTTCCTCGCCTACAAAAGGTTCTTTCTTCCTTCATTTTTTTTCCTCCCTGTTTCTCCTTACATCACTTGCACTTTCTTCCTTTTTCCTTCCACCTCCTTTCTTTCTTAACAATTCTACACTTTCTTCCCATCCACTTCTATGTTACCTGTTCGTCTTTCCTCTCTATTCCTTGGGTTTCCTTCCCTCTTCACCTTTCAATATCTTCCTCTCTTCGTCATATTCCCCCTTCCTCCTACAATAACTACACATCAGTCCCTTTCTCCTTCTTCCCTTCCCTTCATCACCTTTCGTTTCTTCTTTCATCTAT
>NC_087174.1:635000-657500 GCF_035594125.1 Scylla paramamosain
GATATGTAGGTGGACGAAGTATTATAGTTCATTATTCCTTTTTATATATTTTTTTCTACGTCTACTGAGATCTTTAAGTGAGTCTTTAGGAGACCAATAAAACCAAGTAAGGCAATTTCACGTACATTACTTTTTCCATCTTCCATATGAAGTGAGGTATGTTTTGTTGTTGACCCTCATGTAAGTATCGATTCAAGTGACTTTAATTAAGGAAACTTACGGAGACCAGTTAATACAAGGATGGAAAATCTGACTCTCTAACAATAATTTTCACCTCCAACACGAACATAGTATAGACGAGCAAGCTTATATATATTTTTTTTTCAAAGTTTTCATCTGTTTATCCTTTTAATGAAATTTTAGGAGACAAAGATAATAAAGACAAGACATTTCTATATAAACTTGTAGACAGACCATTTTTTTATTTTCGTATATCTACTTTCACACGTTTTTCACTGCATTTAATTCATTCCAACGAAATCTTACATCAATACATGGAAGGAAGAGGTTAATTAGAGCAACAACAAACAGCACCGGGATGCCTTATGTAATTCTTCATCCATCTGCCGTCACTTGAATATTGAACACTCCTCATAGATGCATAGGGCGTTCCATTATCCAGTGAAAGGGGGACTCGAATAAGTAATGACTGGTATAACAGAGGCTGGAGGGCACGGCTAAAAATGAGAACGCAACGAGGCAGGAACTCTATCACTGAGGCGAGAACGCTTAAGCCACTCCATCACCACCTCGAGCACCAGAATGTGAATTACCGCCTCGTCACTCCAAAGACGTACAGATTGAAGTTATAGAATAGGAAACATGATATATGCGTTGTGGGAAGTTACCAAATTACTAATGATCCATGTATATTAATGTGACCTTGTAATGGACGAGACGAGTTAAGAGGATATGATACGATAAGATCAGATTCGAGACGAGAGAGAGAGAGAGAGAGAGAGAGAGAGAGAGAGAGAGAGAGAGAGAGAGAGAGAGAGAGAGAGAGAGAGAGAGAGAGAGAGAGAGAGAGAGAGAGAGAGAGAGAGAGAGAGAGAGAGAGAGAGAGAGAGAGAGAGAGAGAGAGAGAATCATGGACACAGAGATGATGTACAAAGAAAGACACACGAATATAGAAAATAAATAAATAAAACAGATAATTTAGTACCTTTAAAAACAACACGAGTGAAAAAAAACAAATAAATAAATAAATATACAAATAAAAGAAGATAAATGACGAAAACAACAAATATAAAAGAACTACCGAAGGAAAACAAAAAAACAAAAAAAAAAACGAAATAACTTACCACGCCCACGTTGAACGAAACCTTCCTCCACAGCAGCTCAGTAGCGTACATCAATCATCCCGGCACCTAAAGAGATAAATAATAAATAAATACCAGCCCCTAACCAAGGCCTATGTCCGGAAACGCTTCGCTCTCTCACCACGACTATTTTACTATTTTCAAATGCCACAGAGATGACTAGTCGGGTTATCAAGAGTGTTTCTCCTGTTAATAATGTAGAAATCTTGTTAATATGTCACTAGAACCGTACAACAACCCTTAAAAACCTGTGTAACTTCAACTACAGTCTTTTGAGATGTGGCGCAGTGTTTCAGAATATAAGTCTTAACTCACACTTCCTCGACGGACCATATGGCGCCTCCACCTCCAGCCTCTTTATCTACCGCGCCACCTGCATTCGTTTCCATCTCTCCCACGCCATCAATAAATCCACGCTATTAATATGCAACTCACAACCCACTTCATCAATTCCTTAAGTGTCGCCTAGAAAGTCCTCTCCTATTAATTTAATAAGTGATGTATGTATTATTTCCTTCTATGTTTAAAGATCTGGAGGCGTCAGTGTACCTGCAGAGATTGCTTCATTATTCAGGTGCGAGGGGCATGTGTGAAGGTCGAGAGGTGAGCCGCGGTTCTAGAGGCATCACGCTGGTTTTATCGCAGGTGTGTCCGCTAGTCATGATTTGCGGCTAAGCTTACAGGTATTCCGATCTGGCGAGTATCTCTCTCTCTCTCTCTCTCTCTCTCTCTCTCTCTCTCTCTCTCTCTCTCTCTCTCTCAATACACACACACATACACACACACACACACACACACACACACACACACACATTGATAGGCCTATCTCTCTCTCTCTCTCTCTCTCTCTCTCTCTCTCTCTCTCTCTCTCTCTCTCTCTCTCACTGTAAATTACAATGCTAAATATTTCATAAATTACATGTGACATCCCTTCATATTTTGTGTCAAAACAATTATTTCGTGAAGCATTCAGCTAAAAATATAGAAACTCTCTTTAAATTGGTTTTCAAAGTTAAAAAAACCGTTTCTCCAAATTCATCCGGTGTTTAGAGAGCAAATACTTGTTAAAAAAATAGATACGTTATGAATCTACTCTTAAAAAAAAAAAAACTTGTATTACTAACATCGGCAGAAGCTTCATGTTTCGATGGATATATTCATTAACTAGTCTTGCTGTTAAGGAGCAAGTCAACAAAATCTCTGCATTACTGGATTTCAGTATAACTATCATTTATTATTTCATCACATAATTTCAGCCGAATTAATAGCTTTACATCTAATTATTTATGGAACATGTGTGAGAGAAAAACTGTACTGAATAATTCATGGTATTTTTTTCGGCAGCCTTTGAGTACACACCTACGGGAATCACACGTATAAAATTCAAAATGATAACAACTTCACCTGCAACATCGTCACCCTTTACAATACGATCAGCTGAGTTGCGCACTGCATCACATCAGCTGAAGGGAAGGAGAGCAGCTTCGGATCGCGACTTGTGATCACCGTATGAGACGTTCTGAGACGCAATATCCAAACTTACTTTTTGAGTCACAATAGTAAAGAATCACTGAGCCTCCTGCCTGCTTATACCACTTAGTGCCTCCAGGACAGGATGTTCTGTGTATTTAGTTAAGTCTCCGTGATCTGGATATGGTGGACGTAAATTTAATGGTCCACCACTCCGTACAGTTTAGGAAGCCTTTATAATTGTCAAAATACTCCACTATCAAAACTGCTCGGTCTGTCTTTATTTGTGATTCAATAGCATTGTTGCATTGTAACTTAAGCAATTCAAAAAGGCCGCAAGGAGAAAAGTCTGCGGTGATATAAACTCAAGTTTGAGTTACTTCGGCTCACTGGTGGTATCTTCATTGCCACGGGTCAAACAACCCGCGGGACTTATTTTAGCAGTCTTTAACAATTCTCCTTGCTCGCATGTTCTCTGATCTACTACTATTGAAAGTTGCAAGGTTCTGTAAGAAGACTGTCAGCTGCTTAAAGGACACACATTGAGGGGGAACACAAAATACAGTGGTGAGAGCAGATCATTACTCGACTTGTAACAAAAGCGACCATGAGCGACACTCACTGGTGGAACGGACTACACTCAAAGGAAACTGAGGGGAATAAAAACGAAATGTGGAAAACGTGGAGCCTGAGAGCGGGTCGCGTTACAGCCGATGAGCACAACCTTTTTTCCTACTTACTCGTACATTGAGCCACCGACCGCCCCTTAATTGGAAGTTGTCCCATGAGCTACGGATAGGAGAGGAAAGGGAGGCGAAGTGTGCAGGGAAGCGTGGGCCGAAACGGGACCGTGTGCGGGAGGGAAAGGGAGGGGATGGGAGGGGAAGGGAGGGGAGGGAAGGGAAGGCCGATCCATAGGACTACGTCACGCGAGAGGAACTGTCAAAATATAAAATAAATGTTAGCTGCGGGTAGATTCCTTGTATGTTCAGCTGAGCGTATGGAGTTGAACGCCAGGGTGGAGAAAGGGAGGGAGGGAGGGACAGACAGAGATGGAAGGGCGGACGCACTGGGAGGGAGAGTTTGAAGGAGCTACTCGTATCTATATAGACGAAAGGTAAATAATAGATCGCGAAGTTATCAATGTAGGGTAAAGATGGAACCTAAAGACGTCTGTGCCTCAAATGTTTTCACCAATGACTTGTAAAGACTTGAAAAAAAAAATGCACGGATTCTCTCTCTCTCTCTCTCTCTCTCTCTCTCTCTCTCTCTCTCTCTCTCTCTCTCTCTCTCTCTCTCTCTCTCTCTCTCTAGAATGTATGTATGTATATCATAGATAAAACTTCTTCCAGAGGTTGTACGAGAAGGTTCGTAACAATTTATCATCTACTGTGACATCGTGAAGCTTGTGGCGCTTTGTCTTCTTCTTCAAAGAACTCTCTCTCTCTCTCTCTCTCTCTCTCTCTCTCTCTCTCTCTCTCTCTCTCTCTCTCTCTCTCTCTCTCTCTCTCTCTCTCTCTCTCTCTCTCTCTGTGTGTGTGTGTGTGTGTGTGTGTGTGTGTGTGTGTGTGTGTGTGTGTGTGTGTGTGTGTGTGTGTGCGTGGGTGCTTCCCTTGATCGGTGGTTCCGGAACAAGCAGATTAGCAAGGCATCTTGGAAGCTTTGTGTGGGTTGCTGCAATGGCGTTTTTTTTTTAAATTCATAAAAACGTTTTAGTTTCCAACGATAAACAAAACAGACAGGAGGAGATATCGTCTTTTCTTCCTGACATCTCTTACAGGATTTGTCTGCATCATTCATGTCGGTAACGGCAAACCAGTCGGAGTATATTTCACTCTTTAATATTCAATTGAACTGACCAAACGGTTACATGAATTGCGTATGTAATCTTAAAATGCCACGCGTCCGCACCCGATGCTTCACAGAAACTTTTAACACCAACGCTCTTTCTTTTCCTGCGAGAAGAAACAAACACATTTTTTATATCGGCAATAATTACAATTTTTTTTTCCTCCATGACGCCGCACTTTTATATGGGTGAGCTTCAGTGCGCTCTCAACCCTGATAAAAAAAAATATCATTAGCCACACCAGTCACATTTCACATGCACACATTCGCAGCCACACTACACACCACAAACATTATCAAACATCATCAACTTCGGCATAAAACAACCAAGCCTCACAAACGCAGCGGCGACAGAACCACCGCTACTCGCTTACTCTCCTTACCACAACGCCGAGAGAGAGAGAGAGAGAGAGAGAGAGAGAGAGAGAGAGAGAGAGAGAGAGAGACGGGTGGCTGCGGCGGTGAGGGTGGCAGTAGTGGCAGCGGCGGCGAGGGCAGGGTGGAAGGGACTATATCTAAACGTCAATATAGCTGGGTCGACAATTTAACTGGGCTTTGCGTGCCTTCGGGAGGAAGTAAAAATGGTGACAGGATCGCTTTGTATTGATGACTAAGCTGATAATGGTCCATTCAGCGTGATGGGATCCTGTGTACCTATTAATGGCAGGCCGCGCGTGCGTACACCCACACCCACCCACACCAAGAGAGAGAGAGAGAGAGAGAGAGAGAGAGAGAGAGAGAGAGAGAGAGAGAGAGAGAGAGAGAGAGAGAGAGAGAGAGAGAGAGACATACGGAAGCTAGTAAGATTTTAAAACCTCAACCTTAATTCTTCTCTCTCTCTCTCTCTCTCTCTCTCTCTCTCTCTCTCTCTCTCTCTCTCTTTCAAAAATAAAAAAAAATAAAAAAAAAGAGAAGCAAAAAAATACAGTAATCCGTCTCGACTTTCCATACAGACAACACTGTTCATATTTGCTTAAAAAAATGGCCAACAAACGGAGCAGAAACGGAACGCAGGTACGACACAACGGGGCAAAAAAATAACGCCAATATGTGTTCGCCTACATTTTCTCTCGTTCCGGACATTTTTTTTCTGGGGAGAGTTAACATGGCAGGGGAAAAATGACAGCAGGCAACAAGCAGCGACCAAATGTATGAGGCTAAAATAATGCTATGGATAATTTAAGTGATACTAGGTATGGTGGAACAGACAGACAGGAGGAGGAGGAGGAGGAGGAGGAATACAAAGGAATACAAAGGAAAGAACAGACAGCAACAGCCCTACTGGGCCTAACGAGGCTGTCTGTGTGTCTATTCTACCACTACCACTACAGATTCTAAGAGTTAGAGGATGGAGGACACTAGAGATCAAGGAAGGAAAAACAGGAGAGTATAGGGAGGAGGAAAGGCTAAGATGTGATAGGAAAGGATGAAAGAGAAATTATACTATTCACTACACTAACTAACTAAAAAAAACATTTTATGTAGGCGCAAAGTACGTTATATGAGGAGGAGGAGGAGGAGGAGGAGGAGGAGGAGGATTGAGAATGAAAAGTCTTGATTGGGATAGTAGAGGAAATAGAAGGGGGGAGAGAGAGAGAGAGAGAGAGAGAGAGAGAGAGAGAGAGAGAGAGAGAGAGAGAGAGAGAGAGAGAGAGAGAGAGAGAGAGAGAGAGAGAGAGAGAGAGAGAGAGAGAGAGAGAGAGAGAGAGAGAGAGAGAGAGAGAGAGAGAGAGAGAGAGAGAGAGAGAATGCTGCATGAGAGCACTGAGAGGAAAGGATTGTTGTTAGCTTGGAGGGAATACGTGGAGCGGAAAGAGGCAGAATTCATCCAAAGAAAAAAGAACAAAAGAATGGAAGAAAAATAAGGAATTACAATGCAACGTTCTCTCTAAAATAAATAAATAAATAAATAAATAAATAAATAAATAAGTAAACAAAATATACAATGTTATTACTGCAATGGAGAAGTGAAGAGGATTTAGAATAATAAAAGCACAATGGCTAAACCAGATGCCATTTGATAAACTCAGCGGGCAGTAACTGGGGAAATAAAGGTAAACTGCACCACTGGATTAAAGAAACACTATTGGCACAACATCGTGTTTTGATAAAAAAAAAAAATACCAAGGGAAAAAAAAAAAAAAAAACCTCGTCGGCTAATTAACAAATCAAAAACATGAAAAAGAAGGTAGAAATGCAAACATAAATGAAAACACACCAAGCCAAGGACATGAAATATGCGAATAATACATTTTTATCACACTGAAAAACGGACGTGCATTCACACTTTTTTGGACAAGCGTGAAGAGTATGACTTTATTCTGTTCCTCCCCCTTCCCGCTAAACAAATTTGCATATTTTGGACCTGTTCCACTTGCTCCATGGCAAGGCGTGGGAGCGTGCGCGGCGGCTACAGGTGGCCGGCCATTGTGGCGGCGTGGGAGGCGCGAAGAACAAACTGAGGTCATTTCCTTCAGTAGTACTAACGATCGTTGATGCGATTAGTTAAGAATAGTTACCTAGATCACCTAAGGAACGCTGAATTGATTACCTACTGTAGTATACGGATCGCTGAGTTAATTACCTGAAGCACGACTCTCAAAGATCCTTAAATTGATTACATAATGTACAAAGAATCGTTAACTTCATTACTTTTCGCGCAAACAAGGATAATTGATTTAATAACCTGACGCACAACGGAGGATTGCTAACTTAATTACCTCGTGAACAACTAAGGATAGTCAACGTGATTACCTAACACATAAATCTAAAAATCCTCTTTAGAGACGAAAAAAATAAATAAATAAAAAATAAAAAAATACATAAATAAATAAAATAAATAAAAAAATAAAAGAGAAATATCTTGGTGGTCATTATGATGAAGAATATGGCAGCTGTCCACCTGTTTTGTGGCAACATATTAAAGCAGGAACCACTTCTATCACCACCTTGTATTTTCTGGAAGATATACTACGTAGGTGGAGAGGCGCTTCGTCTTGACCAGCGCGGCTCACCGTCACCAGCAGCGCCGCGCCGGACCTTGAGGGCAGGGTGTTGAATTTGCCTATATAAAAAGAACACAAAGGAAGACCAAACTCCAGATCTTTTGGGCTTTATGGGGCTGTCTGTGGGGACTATCCTATCTTGGAAAGTGAGGGAAATAGGAAAGCAAAGACTAAGTAAGACTCCTCACCCACCGCTCCCTCCATTACAGGATAGAGAGTAATTAGCTGATTGAAGAGGTTAGCTTCTTTTTGAGGAGGAAGAGGAAGAGGAAGAAGAGGAAGAGGAAGAGGAGGATGAGGAGGAGGATGAGGAGGAGGAGATGAAGAAGTGGGTGAGGAGGAGGAGAATAATTCCTCTAGTTTAACAAGTTTTCATGTTGCGGAAATTAAAAGGGAAGGCACATTTCGCCACTTTGCATACGATAACACCTGATGAATAATGAAATTTAAATAATATCAGAGGGCATCTGGCGGACGAGCACTACAAACACACACACACACACACACACACACACACACACACACACACACACACACACACACACACACACAATAGCTTCTAATAATAACTTCTCAACAAGTCACCTATAAATACCTTGCCAACCCACGCTCCTCAGCATCCACTTACACACACACACACACACACACACACACACACACACACACACACATAACCAAATTTCGACGTGCTTCTTCCATACCTGACTGTCTTGTAACGCCCATGAGGACAATTTTCTAACTCCGGCCAGTGCAGTACTCTGAACCTCTTCTTTCCTAGAATTCTCTCTTACATTTTTCAACTGGCACTCTTCATTCAATTCTCAACGTTTTTTTTTCTTTCATTTTCCATTTCCGCTTGAGCTCACCCACGCGTTCTGTTCTACACAAGCTCACCAAGAGAGGGAAGAAGGAGACAGAAAAAAAAAGACGAATACAGCGCCACAAACAACGATGCGAGAGACACGTTATCACCAAGCCATCACATTTTCCTTCCGTAGAGCGATGTTCCGTTCTTCCAAGAGGCTGCACCAAATCATAAACCCGCATCTTTATCTTTCGTTCCCTCTGCCTTTACTCCTTCCCTTCTAGCGGCGGCGGCGGCGGCGGAGGAGGAGGAGGCAGAGGCGCTCCAGCAAGGCCCGCTGAGTAATGCATGTTGTGACCCAGAGTAATTCCTATTGTGATGGAGAGAATGCGCCGTGACGGGATAAAAGGAGAGAAAAAGACGACGACCCGTTTCTGCGTTCTCAATACACTTCCCGATGGAACACGAGGACGCCATATCCAGAGGGAGTGAGTCGCACAGCCATTACCCATTTCTTCTTCATTCCATATAGACGCAGAAAGCCTCGGCTCCTCTCCAGATATGTCAATACAAAAGACTGTAATGTTCATTGATTTCCTTCGTATATATGTTCTCTGCTGTCTTCTTCTCGTGAAAGAAAACGTATTTGGGAGGCAGAAAAAAAATAAGCAAGAGAGAGAGAGAGAGAGAGAGAGAGAGAGAGAGAGAGAGAGAGAGAGAGAGAGAGAGAGAGAGAGAGAGAGAGAGAGAGAGAGAGAGAGAGAGAGAGAGAGAGAGAGAGAGAGAGAGAGAGAGAGAGAGAGAGAGAAATGTGTGGGCAGGTGGAGGAAAAGGAAACATTACTAAAAGTTATTAAATGAAGCAGGAAACAAGGGAAGAGAGAAAGGAAATCGTAGAGGGGAGGAGTAGGGGGAATGGCACGGTAAAGGAGAGGGCTAAGGATAAGATGCCACGAGGAAAGTGAGGGGAAAACTGGAGACAAGGACGTACATTTTGGAGGAATACCTGAGGGAAAAAAATTAAAGTGAATGGAAAGACGAAGGGGAAGACACGGAAGCATTACATCAGAGGGAGTGAAGAAAAAGGAGGTAGAGGAGAGGGAAGGAGAGCGAGTAAAAGGGAGAAAGGACAAGGGTGAAGGGAAGAATAACTTTTAACTAGAGGGAAAGGAGAAAGAAGGGAGAAAAATTACGAGGAGAAGACGACCTTGATTTGAGAAGTAATGACATGGGCGGGTAGACGGATGAAGAACATAAACATGGAAGTCAAAGAGGCGAAGATTGACACTTATAGCAGCCGAGTGCAGAGGACGATCGGTGAATGTGAGGTGACGAACACATAGATAACCACTACACGCCCTGAATGACAGTGAAGGACACAGCACAAAAAAGGCGTGTCACTCCCTCTGTAATCACGCGAGGATCATCACATCAAAGGCTGCTCAATGGGTAACCTTTAGTTGTACCCAAAATTTTCAAATCGATCCGTTCAGAAGTAACAAAGATGGATGAATTGTACATAATTACGATAAATGCCTGGCTATTCCTTGATACACATCGCATGTTAAGAATATACAACTTACTTTAGACTTCTCAAGAAATATTATGCTCTTTTTTTATTTTCGTTCTTTTGTAAAACGTACGGATACTGTTTTTTTTTTATGTAGGAAGGATACTGGCCAAGGGCAACAAAAATCTAATAAAAAAAAAAATGCCCACTGAAACTGCTTTTCTTCTTTTCCTTCAGAGTTACTCTCATCCCGGACACAGAGGCAGTTACAGTTGTCAGAAACAATGACGTCACACGATGACATTTTCAGCTACAACTAAACAAGACCAAGACAATAAGAGCCACGAGATCCCAACGCGCGACTGGTCATCGTTGCAACTCTCCAATAACGTTCTCTCACTAGTGACTCTTAATACGAACAATCCCAAGTCACATACCCTCAGTAACTTAAAGTGTCTAAATTAATACATTCCCTCAATCATCCAGAAGTAAATACCAAGCCAAAAATGTGTTTTAATAGCATATTTACAACACCATTCTAATGAAACACCGTTGACTTTTACTTAGTACTGAATCAAGCGAACACTGAATGACATACACTCGCTACAACTCAGAACACCACAGGTACCAAAGCTACTCCCTTCGTACCAAAAACGGCAGAATTATTCCTCCCATTTGAAAGTGGCGGATATGGAAATTGTGTGTCGGGGGAGGGGAGTCAGCAGAGATTGGGTGCGTGCGAGGCCGTGGGAGAGCAGGAGTGCAAGAAGTTCACTCGGTACACGTTGAGGGGTGAATGCATCCGGAATGTGTGTTTCTCCCCGCAAATAGTCTCAACATGACGAGACGGCGAGTGGCGGGACACGAGACATGCTTAGGGCAGACTGAGCGATGAAGCGAAGGGAAAAAGTATGATTCACAGTGTTCTTATATCGACTGCCGCGTACATGCCTGACTCTGACTCTGACCCCCCCCACCCCTTCTCTCTCTCTCTCTCTCTCTCTCTCTCTCTCTCTCTCTCTCATAAATGTACCACAGCCAAACAGCCAGGAAAACAACATAGCGGAAAGGTAAGTCAAGATAAGAGAGACAACAGCAACGAAAAGAATTAAAAACTGTGCAGGGCGAGGGGGAGGAGGGAGGCACGAGGCAGGGAAGGAGAGCGACGGTTCAGCGACCACATCAAAAGCTAATGGAGTCGGGAGGTGACCAGAAACGAGGTCATACCGCCGCGGGAGATGGATCAGATGAGGCCTCCATCTCCCTCACGAGGCAGCGTCATCCACACACTCCCTCGCTCATTTTTATTCTCATGAGGCCATTTTCAGCAGCGAGGGGACGGACGGGGCTGGCCAGGAGAGGGGAGACATTTCTACTTACGTTCGTGAATAACCAACCCGCCATTTTCCTTTCCGACTTGACTTTATGTACTTCGAGGCCGCGGCAGTGCTGGCTGGGGATTCTTGATGGTATACTGACGCTACGAGAGTCTTCCAGATAACGAACTAATCCTTTTCTAAAACTCTTCCGGAATAATCAGGTTCTCAGTCCTCCTTTCTGTGGTGGTACGGCGAGGCGCAGACCTTTCCCATATAAAGCAAATTTGTATATATATATGAGACTTCTCTACCGTCCGCTTCCTTAATATCGGTCATGGAATATATAACAGGAGGTATTTTTTCAATATCTCTTTTCTACAAAGGTTCATGTCTTCATCCTGCCGGCACAGGTGATCGACATACGCAGTTCATTGCAGTCAATCGTTCAAGCGAAGCAGACACGCTTTATTCCTCGCTAAGTGGCCAGACAAAGCAATCAAGACCGCCGAGATACTCATACAGCAGAAACTAATACTCCGTGATATTTCTCTCTCTCTCTCTCTCTCTCTCTCTCTCTCTCTCTCTCTCTCTCTCTCTCTCTCTCTCTCTCTCTCTCTCTCTGCCCAGCATGGATGGCGTCGGCCGCACGCTGGTCATCTTATTAGGCTCGGCAACTCGGGTCTAGGAGGATCTTTAATAACACTCACATTCCCAGGAATCCGCAAGTCATCTGGATGCTGCAGCTGCAGGATTGAGCCGCGGGCCGGGCGGAGAGAGTGAGCGGCGCTGGAATATTGATGGAGCGAGGAGCGTGAGTCTGCTGAGACCAATTTTGCCGTGTTTGTTGGGGCTGTGGCAGAAATTTTTGATGATTTACTCCGAGGTTTTGTCCGTGTGTTTGTGTGCGTTCTTACAGCAGCGACACTGGACGCCGGCAGCATTGCGGCACTAGGCAGCCTGGGGCGCTGCTGCTTGTGTTTTTTGCGGTTATTCCTGGGCTCCACTACATCACGAAACCCCGCGTGCGTGCCGCCTTAAGGCACGGCAAGAAGCACATTAAAGTAAAATATCTTGGAACTATTAAATATGAATGTCCATGGACGGTTGCCAAGGATCATACAAGCTAACGTTCCTACATATATATATATATATATATATATATATATATATATATATATATATATATATATATATATATATATATATATATATATATATATATATATATATATATATATATATATATATATATATATATATATATATATATATATATATATACACAGACGTATGTATGTATGCATTCAATGGAGCACTCGTTCAATACAGAAGGGACGCTATTCACATTTCTTATACCTGCCTCTGGCTCTGTCTTCCCTCCCTCTCCCTCCTTCCATTTCCTCCGGCCCATTTATCTGCTCCTCTGGCCCAATACCTTACCCTCTGTGCCGTCATCTCCGCCCCTACTCGCCTGGAAGAAGAGCTGATGTGGGAACTCTCCGTCTTTCAGCTGCCTGTCTACCGATGCTTTCCTCCCCTCGTCTGTCTTCCCCCTCGGCCTCGTGCTAACCATTATGATATTCCCTCACCCGTGAACACTCATCCTCCCTGTTTTAACATGTCCTTTCAATCATCCCCTTTTATATCTAGCCGTACCAATCAAGCCAGAACATTTATGTCCCTGTCTTCATTTTCACAGTTTTTCGTTACATTCTGCCATTATCGTCTCTCCGTCTGGAAATCCCCCGCTCCCTTCCCGCTCCCCCACGTCAACAAGCCCGGCTGAGTACATCATTGCCGGATGAAGCCCCCGGATTGTTCTCCCTCCCAGCACCGCAGCCACAAAATTGTCGGCTTACACAGGAGCCGCTCTCGGGCGCCCGCAGAGCTTACCAAACAAACTCGGGGCTTGAGGGCTTCTCGGCGCGACACAGCAACTCCTGAGGAAAGATTCACGGCACCCTCGAGTCGGGCTTCAGTTCAGTGATTCATGGTCAGTGATTCTCGGTGACTCAGCGTGATGTTCCTTGGCTCCCTCTCCCATTCCTCTTGGCACAGGCCTCCTCCGCTCATCAGGGTCACCCATCTCTACCATTGCCTTCCCCTTCCTCCCTCCGCCTCATTCCCTTCTTCCCGTTATCTTGCTTTCTCTGCTCCATTCCTTTCTTCTCCTTATCTTTTTCTCTTTCTGTTTCATTTCGTCTTTCCATTTTTTTTCCGTTTTCCCCTCTCTGCTTCACTCTGTCCCATTCTTTTTCCGAGCTTTTCTTCTCTCATTTCCATCCCTTCTTACCTCTCTCGTTCCACTCTCCTTTCTCTTCCCTTTCCACCCCATTCCTTTCCCCTTCCTCTCTCCGCTCCTCTCTCATCCGCTGCTCGTGTACATGTTGTGTTTGCAGGCAAATACGAGGGCGATTCCTCCCACCGCAAACATCGGGGGTCACGAGGGTCAACTTATTAGAATGAGGGATGATTGTTGCTTTATCGGTTTCCTGGGGACGGTAGGACGGCCAAAGATAGACATGGAAAATGGTAAGATTGAAAACCTGACAGACACACAAACAGATAAACAAACAGACGAAAAAACACACACAATATTCTCCTTTCATAGTTTGTTTCTTCCACACTTGCTCGGAACACAAGAACAAAATCGACCTTTTCTAATTTCTCTTCTTCACGCAAGGACAACTCTCTCTCTCTCTCTCTTTCTCCGTGCCACGAGAGCGTGATCTGCGCA
The DNA here is from genome assembly GCF_035594125.1 of Scylla paramamosain. NCBI lineage: Eukaryota > Metazoa > Arthropoda > Malacostraca > Decapoda > Portunidae > Scylla > Scylla paramamosain. The sequence goes on from NC_087174.1 coordinate 649,016, forward strand.
CACACGAGAACAAGAACTTCCGAGAAATTTGTTGCTACACATATTACACGAGGGATTTCCGATGCGTTTTCTCATTCAGCGCCGCCAACAGTGAACGCATCAGGTAAGGTTAAGGATTCTCAGACCCACTAATTAAACGCCAGACAAGTGTTCCGTCACCCGCAAAACCAAGGCAAATAATATCTGTATTGATCGAGGGCCTTAAAGATTGAGGTTTGCCGTAATTTGTTGCGTGAGATGCTGTACCGCGGCACTAAATGTTTGTGTTTATCGTGTTCTCTAATGAAGGAGAATACTTGATATCGTTCAGGGTATTGAGATGTTCCTTCCTGTGAGTACACTTACCCCATCTGTCTGTCTGTCTGTCTGTCTGTCTGTCTCTCTGGCGCAGTCTCTGTCTCTCTTAAATAAATACACATTTACACATTTTCACTCCGATCACCGTTATCACACACACACACACACACACACACACACACACACACACACACACATACACGCAAACACACATAAACATAATGACCCATCGCATTAAAAAAAAAAAAAAAAGACAAAAGAGAAAACGGGGAAGAGCTAAGGTGTCCGTTTCCTTCAAGACCAAACCAGAACACACACACACACACACACACACACACACACACACACACACACACACACACACACACACACACACGTAACCCTGGCGAATAGGGAAAGTAATATCGAGAATCACAGCGGCGAGAGTACTTCACACACTTCACGCGCAGCTTTCTGAAATTTCTCTCTTAAAGTTGGTCTCACTTCCAACTTTAAATATTTACTTACTGAACTGAACGGAGAGAGAGAGAGAGAGAGAGAGAGAGAGAGAGAGAGAGAGAGAGAGAGAGAGAGAGAGAGAGAGAGAGAGAGAGAGAGAGAGAGAGAGAGAGAGAGAGAGAGAGAGAGTACTTTTTTTGGAGAGGGAGCGTGAGGGAGGGCAGGGAATTGTAGTGAGATGGATAGCAGAGATAGAAAGAGAGAAAAATACTAAGAAAAAAGGAGAGATGCACGTGTGTGTGTGTGTGTGTGTGTGTGTGTGTGTGTGTGTGTGTGTGTGTGTGTGTGTGTGTGTGTGTGTGTGTGTGTGTGTGTGTGTGTGTGTGTGTGTGCAAAAAGTACGTGTCAAGGATCATAAGGTCCGTAATAATCAGAGTACAGAGGAGAATAAGGAAGAGTGACGAGGGAGGGAGATAAGGACAGAGTAACGAGAAGGAAGGGAAAAAAGGAGGGAAATATAGGAGAAATAAAGCGGCGGCGGAGGTGGAAAGGGGAAAAAAGGAGTAAGTTAAGGGAAAGTTGAGGAGTTAAATGCTGATGAGGGAGTGATGAGCATAAAAAGGTAAGAGAGAGGTAAAGTGAGAGGAGGAGGCGAAGAACACTCTAGGGAGGGATGACATGTAAAGTGAAGTGGACGCTGAGGAAGGAAGAGAGATGAGAAGGGAAATGATAGGTTTGGGGTAAAGATGGGGTATTGTATAGGTCAGGAACAGCAGGGTGGGTGAGGGGTAAGAGGCCTAATAGGGGAAGACAGGCGAAGGTCTTAGTCAGCCGTGTGTCCACCCAAGCTGCCGCGAGAGGGTGAGGACCGGAGCACGACGAGGCAGAGAAAAAACATTGAAAGAGATAAGTGCTTTTAAATCAAAATCCTCTTCGTCTACCTTCATTTTCTATTCTCTTTTGTTTTTCTGTTTTTCTCTGCATTTTCTTCCTCCTTCTTTCGTTACTTTCTCTTATAAATCTTCCTGTTACTTATATCCACACACACACACACACACACACACACACACACACACACACACACACACCTATATAATCACTTCTAAGTGGAGAAGAAGCCTTACCGAGTTGGTGTGTCACTGAAGTCTAACAAAAACATATCAAGTGCCTCAATGAAGTTTGAGAACCAATGCTCTTAATTCCACCAATTAACTCAAGATTTCAGTTTAGTTTAAGACAACGACGTTAGAGGAGGAGGAGGAAGAGGAGGAGCAGGATGAGGAGGAAAGCAGTGATAATAAAGGTAAAGACGATGACAACCACATCAGGAGGCAGGAGGACACAAAGGAGGCGGCGAGGGAGGCGATGAAAAGAGGCAACACAGGGAGACAAGTTGCACATTCGCACCACAAGGAAGGGACGAGAAAATGTCCTCTATAATGCCCCTCCCTTTTTCATTTCTTGGGTCCAATATTTCACTCTCTTTTTCCCTGTCTCCATCCCTCATTTCACTCCTCACTAACCCTCACTTCCCTCCCATCACTCCTACAAGTATCGCCCTCAACCACTCTCATCCACCCTTTCCTTTTCTACTACCACCACCACCACCACCACCACCACCACAACCCCTTCACTGCAAGACACACCATCATCACCATTAATATTTTCACTACAACACCATATACTTTTTCTATTGCTACGTAAGTTCTCTCCGTCACAAACATTATCCTCACCACTACAACCCTCGCTGAGAGAGAGAGAGAGAGAGAGAGAGAGAGAGAGAGAGAGAGAGAGAGAGAGAGAGAGAGAGAGAGAGAGAGAGAGAGAGAGAGAGAGAGAGAGAGAGAGAGAGAGAGAGAGAGAGAGAGAGTGTGTGTAGTGAACGCGTAAAAATGTGTAATACAACTACGAAAACGTTTCTTCCTAAGTCAGTCGCGGTAAGAAATATTTCCGCAAAGGAGATTAGTGAACGAAGCTGGTGGGTACATACATTTCTCCACTTCCCTCCCGTCCGTTGCGCCGCCGAGGAGAAAGCAGAGCAAGATAAGACGAAAATTATGAATTACCGGGAGAGCAAACCCCGCGTCTTGCCGGAGTACAGGAGATAAAAGGCATCGAGGAAGAAAGTGTTTACGTAGAGCGTTATGTCATGCTAAGTAAAATAAGTTACATTTCTTTGCCATATTTAGATTGTTAGCTTTACAACGCAGCGACATCATACATAGGTTCACAATTAAGGCATTAACTGTCTCCTACCATTATGAACAATACAATTCAAGGAACACTGTATACTCGCAATGAACACTCGTATACTGTTCAAGGGTCTCGGTCATAGAGAGGAAATACTTCATTCCCTCACTGTACATAAGATAAAAGCCAGTCATGTTCATCACTACCTATGTAAAATATTTTCTTCCATGCTATTTGAATGCATTAATCATTAGTACAAGTCCACAACAAAAAAAAAAATAAATAAATAAAAAAATAAAAGGACATGATGAAGCACCTGCTCCCACCGTGTTCGTGTGCTGCTCACTGTTTTCCCATATCATAAGAGACGATATTTCACCCCGGAACACTACGCTACATCTCACATCATAACTGGACCTTACAGTGCTCCATCGCATTGAGCACAAAGAGCGCAACACTGGCACCGTAAAGCCAGAGTCAAGGACAGTTAGTTCTGGGTGTTCACTTGTATAAGCCACCCTTTCTGCCCCTCCCCCCACCCCGCTCCACCCCCTCCACCCATTCAAATCCCGGCACGTGGCAGGCAGTGAGAGGCAGCCTCCACCTTTCGGTCCAGCTGACACCACAACTAGTGTGAACACTCGTGCAGTGGCTGGGTATGGAGGAACTGTGATATATTTCGTGTTGCATCTTGTATGTATGTATGAAATAATAATAATAATAATAATAATAATAATAATAATAATAATAATAATAATAATAATAATAATAATAATAACAATAATAATAATAATAATAACAACAATAACAGCTTTATTGGAGAAAGTGCTGCCAAGCGCCCAAAAATATACATGATTTGCTAATGTCCACTGACAGACTCGTGCACCAGAGGGAATGTTGGTGTGAGTGGCTCATTGGTGCGGTCAGCAGTTCTGGGAGTTTTATGACGGCGGAGGGTTTACTGGGGTTTGTGGGTTTGTGGTCAGAATAAGGATATGTACTATGAGAGGGATTGGACTGCATTTGTATCTGTCTGTCGTGGCTCTGAATGGGGTGGGGAGGTTCACATGTCTGGTGGGGCTGGGAACAGGACGGGCTGGAGGCAGGTTTTTATGTCTCTGAGAATTTAAAAGGTTGAGACCAAAATTTTCCAAGGCAGTGTTATAGATGTCCTTGAGAGGGCGAGAGCGAAGGTCAGGAAGGCTTGTTCATAGCATGTGTAGTCTGAGTCTAAGGTTATTTTGACTGCTCTTTTCTAGACTCTGGAAAGACTGTGTGTGTGTGTTGGTTAATGATGGAGACAAGGCAGCGGAGGCAGGGGTTAGTTTTGGTCAAATAAGGACTGGGGATTTGAGGCGTTTCAACAGAAACAAACAGCACTCGAATGCAGCAGAGCTAATGAACGCACTGACGTGGGGCTTCCAGGAGAGTTAGCTGTCAAGGGTGACTCCCTCAAGTTTAACTGTATTGACCCCACGAGGGGCGTGGAGACCAAGGGAGCTGGGAGCTGGCGTTGGTCGCACTTAGTTTTGTGCACATGACACCGTTTTAGTGGATACGTGTGTACTGTAACAACTTTCTCCAGTCCAGTAAAATAGATTAACAAGTACAGTTCAGTGTGGAGTGAGGTCTGGCTCGGCAGTGTTGAAACTGGATGCAATGGCGTAGCCTGAAGTGTGCGTGAGGCGTTAAGCAGGTCCTATTTGCCGATGGTGCGCAGTGTGTGCAGGCAAGTGTAAGAAGCAAGTGTGTGTGTATATGTGTGTGTGTGTGTGTATATATATATATATATATATATATATATATATATATATATATATATATATATATATATATATATATATATATATATATATATATATATATATATATATCCACTTTTATGATCAAATAAAACCGTAAAATTTTCAGCATATGAAATTTCACTCAGATATTCCGTGAAAGCAATAAGTTGGTTTTCCACACTTCACATTTGCCAGACTGTATAAAAGCGCTTCCGTGCATCACAGGCTGCTATTAATTTCAAAGCACTCGCCCACACTCCCCATAAAATTCACATTTGCCCATAAAAACGCATAATATCCATAATTGGCAAAAATCTTTCTGGCTAACAGTTCTTCCCCAACTGCACATTACAAACCCTTACTTCCACAACCTGCAGCCGTGAGGCGCCCTCCTCATCCACTCATCACCTATTACAGCTTAACACTAAGAGCAACCAGTCTGTCTCCTGTCAATCATATGTCTGCAGAGGTCTTCCTCCCATGCATAGCCACGCGCCGCCGCCTCTCATCAGCCACGCAGAGGCACCACATTATTATAATCTCTCAGGTCTTCGGACGCGCCTCTTCTCATCCGCCTTCCTTGATATTTTATGGAACATTTCACGACAATGCCTTCGCTGCCTTTTGTTTGTCCAAGAATTTGTCTTACAGCTGCAAAATCTAGGATCTCAGAGAGAGAGAGAGAGAGAGAGAGAGAGAGAGAGAGAGAGAGAGAGAGAGAGAGAGAGAGAGAGAGAGAGAGAGAGAGAGAGAGAGAGAGAGAGAGAGAGAGAGAGTAAACAAGGACGCGGCTTAAGCAGTATGAAGTATTTTGTCCAAGACTAAAAGGAGGAGGGACGGAATAGAGAAGTAGCCCGGAGAGACAACGATAATAGAAGGAAAACACAGACGCAGCGCAAGGCGGCGGCTGCACCAAAACAAAGGAAGAAAAGAAAGCTCGCAAACATGTCTCGGCGATGCGCTTTTCAGCCTCAAGACAAACAAAACACCGCCAAGCGCACGGCGAAACGGCAAAGGGTAACGAGAACTGGTTTTCGCTTCTCCTAAAAGGTACGACGATTGGATTTTGCGAGAGAGAGAGAGAGAGAGAGAGAGAGAGAGAGAGAGAGAGAGAGAGAGAGAGAGAGAGAGAGAGAGAGAGATTACGACATAGGATGGAGAGGAGCAATGAAGACGCCTCCGCAATCCACAACTTGCAATCGTAAATACATGTCCCTCAGTTTATCCTTTGACTCAGAGGAAACAGGAGGAAAGAAAATAGCGGCTGGGAGGAAAAAGAGGCGGGAAGAATAACCTCTAATAATCGTGAGGATGAAGAGGAGGAGGACAGAGAGGAGGATCGCATGAGGAAGAGACCGGGGCAGGTTGGGGAAGGGGCCTGGAGAGGTGGCGCCCTTCAGGAATCTATGCTCTGCTTCACGCTCCGCCGGGCGGCTAGAAAGCGACAGTCGGGATGTGAAATCACAACACAATGCGAGCCGAGGGTGGCGTGAGCGGCGCCCGACTCACCTCTGATGAAAAATACAGCCAGGTGACGCCCGCTATCCCTCTCTGTCTCTTTCCTATGCACCTTTTTACTTGCCTTTCTCCGCGTCCAATATTCCTCCTTCCCATTACTGTCCTCTCTCTCTCTCTCTCTCTCTCTCTCTCTCTCTCTCTCTCTCTGCAAAACTGCCACTTTTCACTATAAAAATTGTTTCCAGACCGTCGTTTCAATAGGTGCCAAATTTTCTTCCTATTCCCTCCTTTCTTCTTCATTTTACATCCTATCTATTGCTTATTATTGTCTTTCCTAAGCCTCCTCTACCTCGTTTTCTTCTTCACAGTTTTCGGTGCGATTTCTTTTGAATCTTTTCCCTTTCTTGCTTTTGTCCGTTGTGTCCAAGTTTCCTCGTGGTTCATTGTATTTTCTTATAATTTTTTCCCCTTCTGTTCTGTTTTCCTTTTCATCGGGTTTGTTTATTGACCGGTATCCTTCTCCACCGCACCCCCCCTCTCTCTCTCTCTCTCTCTCTCTCTCTCTCTCTCTCTTACTCCTTCGCTCACTACATTCGCTTTCCGATTTTTACCACTTAGCTTGTTTCCCTTCTCTCTTCCTCATCTTTTCTCCTCGCTCAGTTACCTTCTTCCTTACCTCTCATGTTTTTTTTTTCTGACTCGTTTTTCTTCTTTCTTTCTTTCCAATTCATTTAAACGTGAAACTCTCGACTCTGGCAGACACTCAGACGCTCAGACAGTCTTTCTATTTGATATACTGTATCTTTAATTGTTATTCCTTACACCACTACTTCTCACCTTCTTATCCTGTTCATTAATTTCCTTCCACCTTTCTTGTTTTGTTTACTCGTCTCTCTCGCTCTCTCTCTCTCTCTCTCTCTCTCTCTCTCTCTCTCTCTCTCTCTCTCTCTCTCTCTCTCTTTCTCCATGATTTTGTTGTTATTGCTGTTTTATGTTTGTTTGTTTGTTTGTGGGGTTACTGCGCTTATATTTGCTCTTACTGTGAATGTCATAATGGTAGTGGTGGTGGTGGTGGTGGTGGCAATGATGATGACAGCGGAGGCGGATGCGGTGGTGATGGCTGTGATGGTTTGGGTAATGGGAGCGGCCGTAATAGTGATGATGGTGCGGGTAATGGTATATTGGTGGTGATGGTGAAGGCGACAGCTTTAGTGGCAGCAGCGGTGGTGGTGGTGGTGGTGGTGGTGGTGGTGGTGGCGGCGGCTGGCGATCAAATGTCTCACTTCTAATTAGAGATAAATGGTGAGGGAAGCACAGATCTTTTCCATTATCTCTCCTAATTGCATCATTACTTCACTTAGGTCTCCATCAATTCGCCCATTTCCACCACTGTTCCCATCACCAATGCACACTTTTCCCTCCTCCCATTCCCTTCTTTTCCCCGCAGAGGAGGGAGAGGAGAGACGAAGAGGATAAAGAGAAGGAAGGCCAGATCACATGAGGAAAGAAGACAAGTAAAAAAAAAAACTGTACAGAAGGGAAGAACTGAATGGGAGGAAAAGACAAGAAAACATGAAAAAAGAAAAGGAAAGAAGAAGAATTAAAATAGATAATAGGAACAGTCAACAGAAGAGAAGAAAACTACCACAACAACAACAACAACAACAACAACAACAACAACAACAACAACAACTACTACTACTACTACTACTGCTACTATACCACCACCACCACCACCACCAGAACTATTACCTCAACAGCTAAACAACAACAACAACAACAACAACAAGCTGGGCTCCATAATAATAATAATAACAACAAAGATAAATAACTAAAAAACTCATTAAAGGTGAATTATGAGTGACACGTGTACCAAAAAAGAAAAAAAAAGTCCCGCTGCCTCATTAAAAAAGTGACTACCTAATCTTTCATTAAAGGCAAATATAGAGTGACAGGTGTGCGAAAATCTCATAAAGTGTAAATAACTAATCTCACTTTATTCCCAGCAAACATAATGAGTTCAGGCGAGCACGGGTCATTGTTATTTAGGGGGCCGCTATGGATACCCGTCCGCGCGCTCGAGTGAGTGTGTGTTTCTAGTTTTTTCCTTTTATTGATTTTTTTGTGTGATGCTTGTGGTCTGTTTTTTATCCTTTTCTGTTTTTTTTTTTTAATTTTTCCATTTGTTTGATGTTGAATTCTCAGCTCTTACATTCTCCGGTTTGAACTTTTACTCTTGTCGATGTATTTTGTAGCATTTTTCATAGTTTTCTTGAGTTTTGATGCTTGTTTTACGCCAGCTGAAGTGTAGAAATGGA
>NC_087174.1:660000-687500 GCF_035594125.1 Scylla paramamosain
GAGCGAGCTGGTAGCAATAAATGGAGGAAGTGTGCAAATAACCTGCAATACACATGGAAATGAGAGAGAGAGAGAGAGAGAGAGAGAGAGAGAGAGAGAGAGAGAGAGAGAGAGAGAGAGAGAGAGAGAGAGAGAGAGAGAATCACAACCACAAACCTTCATTTACGTAATACAATGGTAAATGAAAACGCTCGCCACACACACACACACACACACACACACACACACACACACAGTTGCTGAACGAACGAATAAACAAACATATGCAAGGTGTGTGCATATGTGCGCATGTGTGTGTGTGTGTGTGTGTGTGTGTGTGTGTGTGTGTGTGTGTGTGTGTGTGTGTGTGTGTGTGTGTGTGTGTGTGTGTGTGTGTGTAGCATCTCACGCCGGAGCAGCACAGCCAATAACGCAAAATATTCCCAACGAGCAGGCGGGGTTCTGGTGTAATCACTTCATTCACTTTCGAAAGAGTGCTGATTAAATTTCCCTTTTTTTCCTCGTTTTTCAACACCACGCATGAGAACCGCAGCCTGTAATTGACACAGTACAAAAAATGATCTTGCTCGGCATTGAAAGCTTTCATAAAAATAAAAAAAAAAGTAAAATAAAATAAAATAAGATAAAAATTTCTGCAAACTGTATGTATTCCTTATTAACAAATGGTAAACAGAATAGGTAACAAAGAACCGTGACCTTATTTTTTGTAAGAATTATATTTCTCCCTACCATGCAGAAAAATCTCTCATTTTAGCACATTCCGTAGATAATATTCCAGATCCACAAATATTAAAGTGAATAAATTAACAGAGAACAATCAACATTTTCTTTGCCCAGTACAGATAACCCATTCGAATCACCACCACCACCATCACCATCACCATCACACCATCACTATATCTAAAGACTAACATCAGAGAGATGAAGATAAAGAGAGTGGAGGGGAAAAGGGAAGTAACAGGAAGATAACGGAGAAAATTAAAGGAGAGGAGAGGAGATGGAAGAGGAGGGGGACAGGAGGAAATTGCGATGTGTGAAGAGATTACACAGGGAGGAGTGATGAAGACAAAATGATGAAGAGGGGAGATGTAGAAGAGAAAGCGATAAGCACTTGTGCGGTAACAGGATGAGAGAGAGAGAGAGAGAGAGAGAGAGAGAGAGAGAGAGAGAGAGAGAGAGAGAGAGAGAGAGAGAGAGAGAGAGAGAGAGAGAGAGGTGGGGATGGGGGGATAAGAGCTGCACAGGAAAGACGAAACTGGTATAATAAAACACGTTACTTAAAACATTTTCTTCACAACATAAAGGGTCACCTCATCTTTAATATTCTCTCTCTCTCTCTCTCTCTCTCTCTCTCTCTCTCTCTCTCTCTCTCTCTCTCTCTCTCTCTCTCTCTCTCTCTCTCATGAGATTACCTTGTAAGCCTCAACGTTCACGCAAGGCTGGGAGAAAACCTCAGGAGGAGTCTTGACTGCGGCCAATGTCTCGCTCTCGTCGTCTTAATCGTGTCACTCAGCGGGGATTAGACGCGAGGGAGGCGCCAGGAACAGAGGGGAGTCAATTCTATTCTAAGAAGATTACAGTCACTTGGTACTAGGGCGGATGGTACTTGTGTCATACAGGTCTCAAGTTAGATAATCCTCTAGATAGATCGGCCTAGGTGCAAGTAAGCTTGAGGACGTTTGGTACTCCAGACACTTGGTACCCAAACCACTTGGTCCCATAAATGTCTCTAGACTCAGATATCTGGACTACAGGTTTCGTGAAGGCAGCATGTGGATCAACACACACCAATATGACGTTCAACATCCCATCCACTACTTACTCAGCCACATCCACCCATCCACTCAACCAATCCATCATATTCACCGCACTCACATCCACCCACGGACACTTCGATTCATGACTTCTCGCTAATTTTAATCGGGTTCTTCCTCTTTCTCGTTTTGTATTTCTACTGGCAATACTGGCAACCGTCTTCCTCTCTACCTTTTCTACCTTAATGATCTGTTCAACCTTCTCCTCCATAATCTTTGACTTCCTGCTCTTTTTGTACTTCTACTATTAGTTACAAAAAAAAAAAGAAACCTAGTAATATCAGGGTAGCGGAAATAATTCACAACTTATAAAAAAAAAAAAAATGTGCGGGGATATAAATAAAAACTATTCACAACAGCCACTACATAATTACCGACTCGCACTGAGCTGCGGAAACTAATTACCACTAATTATCTTCTTAATCACCACATAATGAACTCCCTATTTCCTTAATTTTCCATCTGAAACCACTCACTTGCCCTGATCGAAGGTTCCACTAACTTATTCACGTCTCTCTCTCTCTCTCTCTCTCTCTCTCTCTCTCTCTCTCTCTCTCTCTCTCTCTCTCTCTCTCTCTCGTCCCTCTTCATGTCCTCCTCTTGTTCCCGTGATTGGAGTTTTCTTCGCCGTCTTCCTGGCACTAAACAATTACATTACACTCCGCCCCTCCATCAAGCTTCTCCATCCGCCGCAGCATTGCCTGTAAATCCTTACACACAGGGTATGCGTGTCTAAATATCATTAAAGTGTGTTTGCTCTCTGTATATGACGTAGTGGTTTTCAGTTTGTTATTCATTGCCGTGGATTACGAGAATGTTGCCGTAAATCATAATATTAGGTGTGTGTGTGTGTGTGTGTGTGTGTGTGTGTGTGTGTGTGTGTGTGTGTGTGTGTGTGTGTGTGTGTGTGGTGTGTGTGTGTTCATCCTAAAAAAAACTAATAGATTAACACTATATGATACATTTGTAAATAAACGCATTGCAAACTACTAAGAATACAGTTTTTAATAAGCTTTTCCTGTCTAATTTTCTTCATATTTCATGTCGCGTTAGTGTATTTTTAACATTACACTTTTTTTACGGGAAAAGCATTCACACACACACACACACACACACACACACACACACACACACACACACACACACACACACACACACACACACACACTGTTTGTCATGGTCATTCGTGTTGTCAATTAGAGATGAGGAAATAACCACGGATGGCGAATTACATCTTAATAACATGCTAATTAAGCTCTTCTATTAATAGCTGACGTATTAACCTGCAAAGTCATAATCTTTGTCTCTCTTTAGTAATTTTTTTTCATATTAAACACACAATTTAATGAGTCCCCCCTGCCGCGAGTCCCTAAATCCCTGTCCATCATGAAAGAAAACGGAACACCCATTATCACAAAACAGCCCCCAGGAAATATATACACATCTCGTTTTCTCTAAAAGTTTGGTCCCCTGTAAATACACATATATCATTTCCTGTAGTTATTTTTTTCCCTATTTTTAGCTCCCTGGGAATATATACACTGCGTTTTCTATAAAGTATAAAAAAGGGAGCACTTACGCGCACGCACAAGCGGTGATGAGATGGAGAGATGGAAGCAGTGTGTGTGTGTGTGTGTGTGTGTGTGTGTGTGTGTGTGTGTGTGTGTGTGTGTGTGTGTGTGTGTGTGTGTAAACCTAATTTTTTAAGGATGATGCGGGAAACTGAGATCATAAATTATCCTTTTTACATTATTTTGTACTTCCTTACACACACATCCACACACACTCATCCACCTGGACACACAAACGCACGGGGACGAGGGTTGAAGGACGCCTCGGTACTCCCTGTATGTCCCTACCCCACTTGCAGGAGGCCAAGGGGAAGGAAGAGACCCCGCTGTCTTCTCCCTCCAAATACCATAATGAGAGCGACTTGGCTTTGATGGAAAGGGACTTGTGTTTTTCCTTGACCCTTGTGATTAGCCTCATTTCAGCGGGAAACGTCGAGTAAATTGCCATCATTAAGGTCTTGTGAGGGTTTTGTGTGAAGCTTGTGATGTTGTTTGTTCGTTGCGACGACATCGACGACGGAAGGGACCGACTGCCCGGGAGGAAGGAGACACGGACAAAGTGGCGGAAGATTGCACCAGATGTGGACAGGCGCATAACCGACGTGAGGCGGAGAAAAATACGAGATTGACTAAGACTAAGGAGTCCGCATGGGGAAACCAGGATAGGAAAGGAGAGGAATGAAGCAAAGGAAGAAGAGAAGCAGCAAAGAAGACGAGGAAAAGGGAAGGATGTGAGGAAGAGTGAAATACTGGTGAGCGAGAAACAGAGAGAGTACCAGTTCTTACATAGGGAGGAAGAAAACGAGGGAAGAACAGACAGTTTTGACATTTAAGAGTGTAAGTAGAGGGATCATCTCAGGGCACAGATAAGAAAGGCAGGAACGAAGGAAAGTGGATGAAATACACTCTCAGGGTAAGGATTTTCAGCAAAAGGAAGCCCATGGAACCTGACACACACGAGACAGTGACATGTGAGCTGTTAATATAGATAATGAGAATCAGGAGAAACATGTAACAGATGAGGCAGACAGGTGAGTGAGTGGCTGCCAGGTATATAATTAAGAACTTGTCGGTATTGGCTCCACTCTCTCTCTCTCTCTCTCTCTCTCTCTCTCTCTCTCTCTCTCTCTCTCTCTCTCTCTCTCTCTCTCTTTCTCACACACACAGTTAGCAATATATATCTTCAGCTCTCGGTAACCTTGAAATAGGAGCGGGGAAGCATATAATATCCGAACTCGGAGAAAACCAATATATTATACATGCAGGGCCGAGCAAAGGTAAAATTGTGAAGGTAAACGTGGGTGGGATGGCCAAAAATTTACCTTAAATCTGATTGGCTAGAAGCAAATAGACCTCCACTGTAGAGAAGGAGGAGGAGGAGGAGGAGGAGGAGGAGGAGGAGGAGGAGGAGGAGGGAGGAGGAGGAGTAGGAGGAGGAGGAAAGAAGTAAGAGTAAAGAGGAAGGAAGAGCAGGTGGATGTGACAGGTTTACCCCGGTGGAGGGAAGGATTGTGTGCAGGAATGAGGGAGTGAAAAGAACGCGAGGCTCCTGAGAGAGGGACGCTGGCGGGAGGACGAAGGGAAGCTGGTGCAAGATAAAATAAGGAGTCAAAACAGACTTCATTTGGAAAGATACACACGCACGCGAGGAGAGAGAGAGAGAGAGAGAGAGAGAGAGAGAGAGAGAGAGAGAGAGAGAGAGAGAGAGAGAGAGAGAGAGAGAGAGAGAGAGAGAGAGAGAGAGAGAGAGAGAGAGAGAGAGAGAGAGAGAGAGAGAGAGAGAGAGAGAGAATCTATATTCCAGACTGATACATCGAAAAAAAAAAAATGAAACTCAGTCAAGTGAAGGATTATGAATAGGAAACAGAAGGAAAAAAAGGCCAAAATGATAAGAGAGGCTGAAATAAGGATGACAAAGATGAAGGGAAGAAACTGAGGGTCGAGACACGAGCAATATGTCAAGGCAGTACAGAAGACACTTTTCAATTTAACGGCTGAGTGACTCCTCATCTCGCCCCGTCCTTGGTTCGTGCCCCGCTTCCCTCCCCGACAGATGTCCCCTCTCAACTTCACCCTCCTTCTCCTCCTTTCCATTCCTCCTCACCGTACTTCTGAAACCAAAGCCCCCTTCATCATTACCTTCCAAAACTCCTCACTAACTGAACATTATATTTCTCTTCCTGTTTCTCTTGCTCTCACTTTCCTCTTCCTTTCCTCCTCTCCTCTGAAATCACTCCGTCACACATTTTCTGGACTCTCCCTCCTGATCAAACTCACAGGTTTTGCCTCCTTTCCAGCCGAATTTCACCCTTTTTTCCCCGTGCTGTCACGTCTCTAAATTACACATTATCTCCCTCACACGCCCCTGACCACTCTCTTATTTTTCTAGCAATTCTCCTCGTTCCTGATGCACTATCTCTCTCTCTCTCTCTCTCTCTCTCTCTCTCTCTCTCTCTCTCTCTCTCTCTCTCTCTCTCTCTCTCTCTCCTCTCTCTCTCTCTCTCTCTCTCTCTTATTTTCGTTTGCTTCTCACCCTCCTCGTTACATTTCTACTGCAGCTTTCACTTTTTTTTTTTTTTTATGAGCACGATGGTGATTCATGTGGACGCGTCTCTGCCTGCCTTCTGGAGTGCAGGCAGAGGGCGTTGAGAGGGGAGGAAGGAGGAAGCGAGGGAACACCGTGGTCATCATAATGGGATTTCTGCCTCAACCAGGGTCTGTCATTACACTGGAGGGAACAGTCCCGAGAGAAGAACTGGTATCCCAGCTAATACACCCTCCTCGGATGCTCGTTGAAATACCGTCACAGATGTCCCTCCTTTGGCGTTCATTCCCTCACACACACACACACACACACACACACACACACACACACACACACACACACACACACGCACCTGCACACGCACACACACAGACAGACAGACAGACAAGTATTCTCCCCTTCCCGCACTTGAGTAATACACTTTCAACATACTGGTCGAGGAAAATCAGAATTATTATAAAGTGAAACATTCTCCTCGATGGTGAAGTTGTAAGAGCTTTTCACTTATACTGTATTAACTTAATTTTGTGAATATAGAAATGTTAAACTGAACAATTTTTTATGGTGTGTGTGTGTGTGTGTGTGTGAGAGAGAGAGAGAGAGAGAGAGAGAGAGAGAGAGAGAGAGAGAGAGAGAGAGAGAGAGAGAGAGAGAGAGAGAGAGAGAGAGAGAGAGAGAGAGAGAGAGAGAAAGAGAGAGAGACCCGTCGAGTTGTTATCCAATCTCTCTCTCTCTCTCTCTCTCTCTCTCTCTCTCTCTCTCTCTCTCTCTCTCTCTCTCTCTGAACTAATCTTGGGGAATTCCGGAAGGGAAGTGGACAGGTGCACGGCGGCCCTTCAGTCACAAATTATGCAGTTCCATTTTCACATGCAAGCATTATGCACCCTCAGATGGAGGCCTGCAGCCTTCCCCCCACGCAGGGACCCAGTGAAGCGTGAACCCGTGACGATGAAACAACAAAGTGACATCGTTAGGGCCGCATATGGCGCAGGGATAGCGGCGGAGTGAGGACACGGGGCGGGGAGGATGAGGACGAGAGAGGAAAGAAGAGGAAAGAATATCAACACAATGAAGACTCGTGCAGCACCAATAATGTTACGACCCGAGGCAAGTATAAAGGCAAACATTAACGAGTAAGTCTTGTTATATTTACCAGTAGAGCGGCAATGACGGAACCCATACTGAACATAAGAACATAAGAACATAAGAAATAAGGGAAGCTGCAAGAAGCGACCAGGCTTACACGTGGCAGTCCCTGTATGAAACACACCTACCTATTTCCATCTGCTATCCCCATCCATAAACTTGTCTAATCTTCTCTTAAAGCTCTCTAGTGTCCTAGCACTAACTACATGATTACTAAGTCCATTCCACTCAACTACCACTCTATTTGAGAAGCAATTTTTTCCTATCTCCTTCCTAAACCTAAATTTTTCAAGCTTGAACCCGTTATACTGGCGATCAGATAGAACGTTGTGAAGTGATAGATGTTTATGAATCTTTCTTTTGAGGGTAGATTTAAAAACTTTAGAGAGGCAGGAAATTAATACAACAGAACGGTAGTTTAAGGCATTAGAGAGGTCACTCGTTTTAGGAACAGGCTGAATGCTATCAAACCTCCAGCAAGAATGGTTTCTTGATGTATCAAAATGTGGTTTTTATCCTCTCCCCCGCCCATAATGCTCCATCTATGGGATCTTTATGCAAGGAATATGGTCTCTGAATTTCCAATGGGTTATCTTAAGTCCAGGTAGTAGTAGCAGTAGCAGCAGCAGCAGCAGCAGCAGCAGGAATAGTAGTAAAAGTAGAGCCATATAGTCGATTTATAAACATTTCCTACCCTTACCCTCCCAACCTAAACATTCCCTCCTTTCCCCTCCCACTTCCACCACCACCACCACCACCACCACCACAACCACTACCACCACCATCACCACCACTACCAGCAGGGACACGGACCAAAAAAATACGCAAGTTTTGAAGATGATGCGCGCCCGCCGGTCCGTCCCGCCCCGCACGTCCGCCCAACCATCAGACAAATAATTCTGAAAACATGGAACTCCCGCTCTCTGCTGTCATATCTAACGTGCGCCGAATTATTCCAGCCAGGCGCTTAATGAATACATAACAAGGCAAATTATGCATGATGATAATTAAGCAGAGGACACTGGATGCTTGGCTAATAGGAACAGCGTGGCACTTTTGAGAGAGGGGGAGACTCTACCACCCACTCCAATCCCTCGCGCGGGGCTGTCCTCTTGGAAATGGATGGGACTGAGATTTGACTGAGGATGTGATAAAAGGCAAGAAACACCAGTAGAAGGAGGTATTGTCTAAGTGATTCAATATCCATAAAATTCAGCTAAATAAACGTCACTACTGCTTTCTATTTTCTTTTATCAGTAAGGACTATACATAATTATACTGTTGAGCCTCAAAGAAGCGCGTATAATGACAGTGTAGGGCGTGGCGATCATGGCGTATTATTAATGGTAATACAGGTAAGTCAGCCAGGCACAACAGGCATCACTGGCACTGGCATCTGTGCGGGACATTATTACGGCCGAATCAGTATACGCGAGTAATTAACAATAACAACGTTAGTTCATACCCATAATTATATTTTATAATAATAATAACAACTAGTATTACGTATCATCAACATTATTACAACACAAGCACCAGGTGAAAACAACAACAACAACAACAACAACAACAACAACAACAACAAGAACTAATTATCTACTAACCTTGTATTGCAATGGCTAAGTATTTATCCGCTGAGTAGATAATTACGAAGGAAGAGGAGGAGGAGGAGGAGGAGGTGGTGGTGGTGGTGGTGGTGGAAGGGGCCGGCACAGTGGCAGGGCGCCATATTAAGGGCGATCTGACCATCCTGGCAACAAGCGAGCCTCCCAGGATGCCCCACCGTGACGGCCCCGGTGTGTCTCGACGTCACACTTCCAACGGACCCCACACGCCCCTCTTGTGGCCGCCGGGGTTTAGGGCGGCGGGCGGGCCCAGATGGGATGCTCTGCAGGTCCCTTCTTGGCTCGGAAGCGTCTCTTCTTAATTTATGGAACAATGTAGTTCCTTCGGTCATTTCCTGTTGCGTGCACGTGCAAACTTTCAATTATTGTACAGTGTAAGTCTGACATTTTTCCAGTCGTGTCGGCGGTGACAGGCATCCTGTGGGAGGAGCATTGAGCTATTACAACATTTTGATAGTTCATGGTAGTTCTGTCAAATATTTATGTATAATCACATCAGAAATAAAATGCCATACAAGTTTTAAATCTGGTCGCCTTTCTGACTAGCTCTCTGAAGCAAATACACATTTATGTCACAAACATTTCAAGCAAGCAAGTTTTCAGGAATAAAATTGCCAAAATTTGTTATAAGAATATTCGTAAAAATCACCATTTATTTCTAAGAATCCAGTGAGATTGAAATACTAAAATGAGTACTTCTGCACTCAAGCCTTTATACATTTTTGCAATGCCCAAATAAATCACGGAACAATGACACTATTAAGACATCATTTGGAATATACTGTGCAATTCCGCTCCTCATTATTCTCATTAAGGTCGGTAATGAAGTGGAACCGGTTATCAGCAGGACAACGAAGTTCATTCCATCAGCGCCGAATAAAATTTAAAAACAATACAGGACGACTTTAATCCAGTTTGAGGAGGGAAAAAATCGGGTGACAGCGGACTAAATGTTTCGAAATAAATCAATTTTGGTGACGCACATGCAGAAGGTAAATTCATCAAAGGTATGGCAGGTAACGTAATTTGATTTGCAGGTTCAGAGACACAAATATACAAGCTGAGTTATACATTTTCTCGCAGTAATTTTCACGATGGAACTAACACGCTTGTATGTGATCACGTGACATGAAGTGCACCAAACCAAAACCACTTCAGTGTCCAGCAAAGCAATACTTAACGTACCCGTGCATACTTCTCATACACTTCACGTCCATACATTTCACGCACGTACATTTTGGCAACTTCCCAGAGCAGCAAAACTTAACAATTTAGCGATACCGGACTGACTAACAATTTTCCTGAACAAATGATATATCGGTGCAGCACTGGCTAACCAAACACTAATCAGGTGTTATAATATCGGGTATTGCGGTTCCAGAAATAGCCCATGACGCTACAAGAGTGCGAGAATGGCAGAGAAAGAAGCGTAGTAAAGTTGGAGAGCGGTGAAGGGAAAGAAATGTCAGGAAAATTGTACAGTTGTGTGTCTTGTTCCTGATAGCTGTGACTTGTATGTATGAGTATGTCTGTATGTATGTATGATGACGATGATGCTAGTTTTGCTATGGATCATCATGTGGTATAAGCGACATACACACACACACACACAAACACATACGCAGTGTCACGTAAGCTAACGTTTGATGTCTGTCAGCAAGTAAAGACATATCCTCAAGCCGCCATACTCAATGCCCCCCTTCCTTCCTCCCTTCCTCCTCCGCTCATAGATCCCATTAGCTCCTCTGTGCCTCTCCTTCCTCTATTCCAGACCCTCCTTGCCCTCTTCCTGCCCTCGTTAGCCACTCTAAGCCTTCCCTCCCTCCACCCGACACCCTCTGTTGCCTCCTCAGTGCCCAGCTCTCCCCCATCTCAAACACACATCCTATACCCCTTCCTTCCCCGCCCCGAACCTTCATTGGCCTCGTCCTTCCTCAGCCTTCCCTGAAACCCCTAACTACTGTAAGCCCTCAGTGGTCCTCCTCCTCTTCCGCAGACCCCCATTAGACCCTCGTCCCACACACTCAGGCTCCAAGACTCATCACAAAGTTGGCCACCTCTCAAAGCCCCCTCCTTCGCTCCCTCCTTCCCTTAATCCCTCCACTTCTCCCCCATTTCTCTTTACTGCCGGGCCGCCGCTGAAATATTCATGGCCCGCCGTGGGTACTCCAGGGAACTGCGCGGGGCCCCTCACCTCGAATCTTGGATGTCTCTACATATTGATCACGCAGCTTGGCAACCCGGCACATCTCGGTAGCAGACGGAACGCACGCCAAACAGGCCGATCAAAAGCTTAATGAAATACGTCCATCTCGCGCCACTTAATCTGACGCAACCCGCAGCCGCCGCCGTTACGTTTCCAACTTGAGAAAGAACCAATGAGGAAGCAGATTCTTCATGATTGGGTGTTCAGGAGCCCTTTTTATTTCTTTGGCAGGACTGTAATGCTTATTCAACTCTTTCTACAATCTTCCTTCTCTCACTTTCTCCCTCTTCCTTCTCTCAATCTCCCCCACACTCTTCCTTCTCTCATTCTCTCCCTCACCCCGCCTCATATTTCCCTCTTCAATGACACAGGGCGAGGGAGGGAGAATAGAGGAGCGAGTGTGATTGAAAGAGGGAAGGAAGAAGGGAGAAAGGGAGTGTCTGCCTCGACGACCCCCTTTCTTCGCTAGTTCGAGGTACACGCGCCCTTTATAAAATATTAAGTTCGTTTCTACGGCGAAGCGGGAAGGCTGGGACACTGGAGGGAGCGGGGAGGGCGTGATGGCCGAGACACAGAAGGGAGAGAGGGAGAGGCAAGGCAGGAGGCTGGGACTAGGCAGGGATGAAAGTCTACAAGATTATTTATGTGTTCTGGGAGGGAATGGCGTGAGGAGAACAGTTGAACAGCTAAAGAGAAATAAAAACAGGAAAAAGAGCACATTTGTGGAAAGGCGAAGAGGGAAACACGAGGACAAAGGAGAGAGAGTCCACCGGAAAAAAAAAAGAGCGATCTTCAAAAATGTTTTAAAATAGAACATCATTTCAGTTCAACCAGAAAGAGGAAAAGATATATTGCAGAACGAAAGGGAAATATGCAAGAAGTGGAAACAAATTAACGTCCACATTTGAATTATTAAACTAAAAGCATTCGATAGAATCTTAACAAACACAAGTCCATACAAAAGAAAATGAATCATAAACACAAAACAATACAATTAATTCTTGTAAAATTCAGAAACATTAGCAATAAGAAGTCAAACGAAGTCGAAACGGTTGAATGAAGAGGTTGTTTCATGACGATAAAATTTTCTCCCCTTCCAGAAGCAAGAGCGAAGCATTTAGTACGTGTAATGAGGGGCTTTTTGTCAAGGGGCTTAACGAGGAACGTGAGGAGGCAAGGGCAAGGTGCGAGAGCATTGACGGTGTTAGAGAGAGAGAGAGAGAGAGAGAGAGAGAGAGAGAGAGAGAGAGAGAGAGAGAGAGAGAGAGAGAGAGAGAGAGAGAGAGAGAGAGAGAATTATCCCGCTGAACAAACGAACTGCTATGAAAATATAGAGAAGTAACATTTAATAAGAAGAAAAATTTACAAGCGAGAAAGAATACCAAAAATATCGACATTGGTTAGCCATTAGACGCACTCGGAACCTTTTATTCCACCACCACCACCACCGCCGCCACCACCACCACCACCACCACTACCGCCATCTCCTCCTCCTCTTCCTTTTCCAAAACCACACATAATTTTCCCCGCCGCAGATCTCGACCGCAATAATCAGACGGGCCCACGCCTCAATATTATAAGAAGAGTGTTGATTTTAAAAATGAGGGAGAGCTTTTCCAGATGGAGGAGAAAAGGAGAGAAAAGCGAGCTGCGAAAAGACGAGGGAGATATGGTTTTGGAAAGAGAGAGAGAGAGAGAGAGAGAGAGAGAGAGAGAGAGAGAGAGAGAGAGAGAGAGAGAGAGAGAGAGAGAGAGAGAGAATTTGATAGCCTGAAAAGAAATGAGGCATGGGAATCGTGTTTCTCTCTCTCTCTCTCTCTCTCTCTCTCTCTCTCTCTCTCTCTCTCTCTCTCTCTGCTAGGAGTGAAAGGAGCGGGAACAAGAATCTCGCCATCGACTTAAAGTATCGCCCAACTTTAAATTGAGCAATTACTCTTAGATTACCTGGGTGCGCCTCTCATTATCGGCCCCTAGAACACACACACCTGCGTCTGTCATCACCATTAATAACATGAATATAAAATTGGATGTGGGTTTTAAAGCTACATAATGCCGCTATTGACTTCAAATAAATAGCGTCCCATCTACTACTCTTCGTCCGGCCGTTCACACTAACGAGTTTGCTCTTTTCCCGCAAACAGGTGTAATTTTTCATATTTGTCACGTTAAGAAGAACCAGACAACCTGTAAATCATAAGCATTTCTCGTCACACTTGCGTGATTCACTTTGTTACCTCACGTTTGCATTGTTACCTGGAGTACGTAAACACTGTAGAATTCCAATACTTTTCGCAATATCAAAAGTTAACATGTGTTTAACAGGAAGAGAGATTTAGCGAAGGCGCAAGGCTATTATGACATGATTTATACTGGCAGTGCAACGACAGACACTGAAAACTTGGTGATATGTGACGGTTTTGGCCATCACATGGTAATGCATCAATCAGGCAGCCTGGAGGACTCGTGACCTGATGGGTGAGTTCCTAGTGCAGAGTAGAGTACGAAGACGGAAATGTTGAAAAATACAAATAAGAACAACTGAAAGCAATACTAATATATAACATTTGTGTTTCTATTTATCTTTTAGTTTGAATGCTTTCTGAAAGTTATTTGAAACGTGCAGTCAGTGGTGCATCAGCACATGTTAAATCTTTAATCTGAAACTAGAATTTCACTTTTAACTATCAGATCAACCACGTCAGGGCAGGGAGTCTAGCCGGTCATCTGTAATTCACATACACAAATAGTTTTCTCCTGTGCACTGTATAGACACACTGGTGCAGGTCGCGAGGTAGCTGGTTTGTTCATCCGGGGACTGACAAAGAATAATAAAAGTGAAAGCGAAATACCGTCATTATATATATTTTTTTATCGTCTTTATCAGCATGCAACTAAGGGTAGCGGTATTTTGTTAGTGAAGGGGTGACGGTGAAGGCGGAAGTGATTGTGGAAAGGGGACGGCGGGGAGAGCTGGTGTGGGGAGCGAAAGAACACGATAATACAACCGCCAGCGTGATGTGCTTTATAACAGTACTGCTGTAAAACTATAATAGAAGTGTGTTGATACTAGCAGAAACAGACAAGGATACACTAAGATCGTACCATTTGTTGTCAATGACTTCACGCGGCGTGTAAGGCGCAGCGCAGAGACAAATCAGCTGTCCGTTACCCACGACGACAGCAGACAATACGAGGCAGGGAAGCAGTGTTGTCGCCACCGGGACGAACGCTGTACGGACGAATATTTTCATGCCTGCCGTTAAGGTCGATGAGTCTATACATGTACGAAACGATAGGGAGTTACATTTCAATAATCAATCTATCTAATCGGAAACCGGTTAACTCCAAGAACCTAATACTGTTAGTTGACTTCATGTATTGTGTGGCTGAGGCAGGTAAGCCGCCCGCTGGCTGCATCAACCACCAAGCCCAAGTTTTCGCTGTGGCCGCCAATATATTTCGCGCACGTCAAACCAGCAAAAGTTAAGCAATAAACCAACAGGAGAGGCTTCTTACCGAGCCTCCTCCTCTCCCTGGTGGCCTGTCCGCCGCAGGGCCCTTCATGCTCCGCGCGGCCTGGACGGCAGGTGCTTGTGTCCCGGAAGGAAGGAAGGCTGAGGAGGTTGTCTTGACCTTAAGGAAAGTAACTAAAAGAACAAATGTTTCATGACTAATAAATGCTCTACAATAGTCTTGAAGCAAACGTAAAGTAAGAAAAATACTAATAAGTTATTGGAGGAAAACTCCGGAAACTGCAGAGGGCAATGAGGCGCATGACGCAAGATGGGGGCGGGGAGGCTGGGAAGGCGGAGGCGGCTTTGTTATAAAAGATCCTTGATAGTCGTCATTAAGTTCCGAGAACATTGGTGAATTACTGACTAACTACTGAGAAGATTATAATGTTGTAAATGTATTGTGCTCCTGAGAGAAAAGGCGATTACGCCTGTCCCCAAGCAGCTCAGTCAGGGAACACGTCCTCATTTCCTGCCTCATTCAAGGTGTCACTCATTTCAAGCATTTCTCAAAACTCTGTTCATGTTGGTGTTCGTCTTTCATACCTCAGATTTTTGGTGACGATGCTTTCGTGATGAACTTATGGTCGTTGTCCTCCATTTCATCTACATGGACGAGCAAGCGCCTCACTCCCACGCTCAGGAGTCAGGACTGACAGCCACCCAGTGATGTCACGTGGGCGGCGGTACAAGAGTTGCTGACATGGAATTGACAACCTCCATTATACAGACAAACAAATGCAATTCAGGATCTACCTTTCCTTGTTTCTCGTTCAGTATGTCTGTTAGTTATCAGTTCATGAAATTCACAAATCATGTGCATGATTTTAACAGATAAAACGAAGGCATATGTCCCACCACTACACTCCTCCCGTCTTCTTTCTATGCTGCAGTGGATGGCAGCTGCACGAGGTTTTCTCTGATCACACAACTGCTGAGCACTGCACTGCGGAGGATGAGAAGCCGATAATATAAATAAAAGGACTTAGCACTAGTACATTCCATCTAAGAGTGTATCATTACCAACACACATGATTGGAGATGAAACTAAATATTCCACCCTCCTCTAAATATTCCCAACACTCATCCATCAAAGCCACTCAAGCAGGACTCGGACCCATACCCTGAAACACTCCTGCGCCGCACCTCCACTACAAAGTTGAAGTTACACGAGTTTTCAAGTGATTTTTTACGGCTCTAGTGACAGATTAACAACGTTTCTACATTATTAAGAGGAGAAACACACAGTTAATCATACAGACTGGTGGCTTTTGAATATACTCGTGATGAGAGAGCGAAGCGTTTCTGAATACGTTCCTCTGGCGCATCCCCCACCCCACCTGTCTCCCTCCTACCATCTCAGTTTAACTACCATTTCATAGCCACCTCGCTCAGTGCTCAACAGCTTCTCACCTCTCTGCTTTGACAGTCGAGTCTTTAAGAGTCTCATCTATATCGATTCACCTTTCCTCTCGGCGTCACTCGGTAGTCTAAGAGGCAGGATTATATATACAAAGGTTGCGTACTCACGATTCCACACCCGCTCAAGTCCGCTCTGTTCCAGTATGCTCTCTATGATTATCCGATGAGCGGTGTGCTTTTTGTAGGATTATAATGTCATGTATTTCCTTCGCTAATGTTTCTTCTTTATTCACAAAGCTGTACCGACAGCCGGCACTCACCGCCACTTACTTATGGATCTCCGAGGTGACGATAATGGCTTTGTTACAGACATTAATCTCTCTCTCTCTCTCTCTCTCTCTCTCTCTCTCTCTCTCTCTCTCTCTCTCTCTCTCTCTGTGTGTGTGTGTGTGTCCAGTCACTGGCTCCACCTCCCGACAACAGACTCTAGTGAAATGAAAACAAATATACAAACTGCTCTTGCTAAACTTACCACTTCGTTTTTCTTTCTGTTACTTTTTGTCATTCATTTTTTTTTTTTGTGAGAATAAATTTGGAAGACATAAAGTTGCTAAAACGCTCGTCTTTAAAGGTGCTCACCCAAAACAAGCAATGTTCAGTCAGGAAATTAAGCAGAGGCAACGGAGACGTACTGTTATGCGGCACAGCGCTGCTACATCGCTGAACGTGAAATGTCAGACGGGTGAACAACACATTATAATATTCAACTGTAAAGAAAGCTAGATTAAATTAATGTCTGGAAATGAATACAAAATGAGTGCACGCCTTTCTTTATCATTCCAGTTAAAGAATGTTTTCCAGACTTAATGGACTTGATACATTTTACATCATGCCATAATACTGCCAGGCTGTGTTGCTAGGATGTTATATGCAATACGAGTCAGGGCATTCATGTAAGGTCTTACCACATTAAAAGACCTCAACCTCCAGTCTGGATAGAGCAGCAAACCTTCTTTTTTCTTACTTTCCTTCCATGGACAGACAGTCTTATAAAAGTGCAGGTATTCGCCTTGACAACGGAGGTCAAACCCAGATATAACATAACCCTGGGCTTTGTGTTGCTTTATTGTGTGTGTGTGTGTGTGTGTGTGTGTGTGTGTGTGTGTGTGTGTGTGTGTGTGTGTGTGTGTGTGTGTGTGTGTGTGTGTGTGTGTGTGTGTTGTGTGTGTGTGTGTGTGTGTGTGTGTGTGTGTGTGTGTGTGTATTGAACGTATCCTTCCTATACTTTGCTTCACGTTTGACCTGCAGCCTCCGCTCTTACCTTTCCCTCTTAACTTTCCCCGCGGAACAAAAGCCTCGGAAACAAAAAGCAGACAGTTTTCTGGAATCCTGCCGCGTGTTGTCCGGAAAGGCTGTGCTACGATGAGGCACTGCAGGAAAAACTTCGCCTCTCATTTAAGCAATTCATTCACATCCACGTGCTTATTTTTTAACTTCCTTTCATCGTTTCTAGAAATAAAACGGAGAGGCAGAAGTCATGCAGGTGATATTAGAGAAAACAGGTAAACGAAAAAGCAAAAAGAAAAGAGCAAAAGGAGAATCGAAGCCTCCAGGAAATCTTACAAACGTATTATTCATGTACATGTGAACAGAAAACGGGTATTATGGACTTAAGGCGAAAGAATGATAAAAAAAAGGAAAGAAAGAAAAAAGAGAGGGAGAAAGACATAAAGAAAAGGAAGATAGAAAGACAGAAAGAAAAAAGAATGAAATAGAGGAAGATAAGATATGAAAGGAAGTGGCGTCCCAGCTTGCCGTCATCAGCCCATCCCTGCCCTAAAAGCACTACTGGCAATACATTTCCTGCATCAACCATGATCACTTAACTCGAGTTTAGTACAACGCCATGCTTTACAATAATTAATGGACACACAGTTTACAGTTTCAGTTCCTATGTACATAAACACACCAAACTTTGAACTATTTTTGTTTTTTTTTAGTATTTTCTTTTGGGACAGATCAAACCTGAGCTCTCTCACAAACATACACACACACACACACACACACACACACACACACAGAGATCGTCCCATTACCATCATCATAATCATAATAATACTCGTAACAACAACAATAATAATAATAATAATAATAATGATAATAATAATAATAGTAATAATAACAACAACAACAACAACAATAATAATAATAATAATAATAATAATAACAACAACAACAACAACAACAACAACAACAACAACAACAATAATGATAATAATAATAACAATAATAATAACAATAATAATAATAATAATAATGATAATAATAATAATAATAATAATAATAATAATAATAAAAAATAATAATAATAATAATAATAATAATAATAATAATAATAACAATAATAATAACAGTAACAATAATTAATACGTCGTACACTAGATATCACTCAATCAACCCCCTTTACAGTTTTGGGAAGCGAAGCATGTTAATGTAGCACCGATGTAACCTTTCACTAACCGGAAGCTTTATGAACACAAAACTGAATAATAAAATGGTAATAATAACAAAATAAATCAGTGAATATATAAACAGAGATAAAGACAACTCTCTTTCTCTATCTCTCTCACACAAACAAAATCGAAAACCTTAATACCACCGAAGTTATGCATAAGAAATAGCCTTCTGTTCCGACACTCCGGCCTGGGAAGCCTAATTGTCCTGCTGAAATATTGAACTAACTGGCAGAGAGAGAGAGAGAGAGAGAGAGAGAGAGAGAGAGAGAGAGAGAGAGAGAGAGAGAGAGAGAGAGAGAGAGAGAGAGAGAGAGAGAGAGAAATTAACGTCAGAAAGTAAGAGCATACACTGAAAGATCAAAGCGTGTGCATTAAAGATACCACGTCGCAGGAGGAAGAGGAGGAGGAGGAGGAGGAAGACAATCAGTCATGCTTCTGGTGCCAGCAAGCGTTTACTCCTCAACGTCAAATTCCACCAGTGCTGGGGAACTAATAAACACGATATATATTTTCATTTTCTCTTACACGTTCTCCTGCATAACTGTATGTCTGCCTGACCATGTCCACCTCCTGTCCACCCCCTGCCCTCTCCCACAGTCATGTAGCATCCTGTCCTCGATTTGGTGTGAGGGATTACGACTGATTGTTTGATTAGTTGACTGGTTACTTTGGCGCTGGAATACTCAGATCGCAAGACACGTCAGGGGGAGTATCAATAGCTTCACTCCTCCGTTCCTCCCATGCCATCACTGACATCACGTAAAAGAGAGAGAAGACTCAGAGTGCCTTGTACTGCTCCCTTTCACATCAATACACACACCTAGCAGACCACGCAATAGAGACAAGACGAGGCAAGAAGCATCCACAAACATTTACTGGAATAAGAGACATTACCGTCACGAAGAAAAAAAAAAAAAAAAAAAAAAAAAGTAAAAAAATCTCTCGCCACATGCTGCACCGCCATCACCAACGCACTCTTACACACCCTGTTGCACCCGAGGAAGGGAAAGAAAAACATCTACTTCTCCATAACGCAATTACACCAGCAAAGAAGGGCAAGAGAGAGAGAGAGAGAGAGAGAGAGAGAGAGAGAGAGAGAGAGAGAGAGAGAGAGAGAGAGAGAGAGAGAGAGAGAGAGGAAGAAAAAGTAGATATAATAAGGTTAGTGGGAAGAAGTTTGCGTAACTAAGACTAACAGAAATGAGGTTCTTTCGTTGTAGATAATGGGTGAGGATGGACGCATCGGAGGACAGACCATCGGAGAGAGAGAGAGAGAGAGAGAGAGAGAGAGAGAGAGAGAGAGAGAGAGAGAGAGAGAGAGAGAGAGAGAGAGAGAGAGAGAGAGAGAGAGAGATGAAATACAAACAAAACACACACACACACACCAAACCAGACACACAAACGAAAAGAAACTTCAGTAAGACGATGTAGAAAGAAAAATTACGTACCACATTGGTTCCTATAGAGAGCGCGAGGCTTTCAGTGACGTGGCGCCCTTGTCTCTGGGTGGTGGGGTCAAGAAAAACAACAAGACATAACTCAGCACTCAGTCACCCACGTCCACTGTACTTTCTTATTCCTGATACCTCGAGTGAATGGTGGCCAGAATTCTACAACCTTCCTTTTTATTCTTTCAAGGTTAAATAAAAAAAAAGTTACGTTCTGCGTCAATCTCTACCACCGTCAGCACTGATCAGGGTTCCAGGGTTCCAGTGGCTCTCAATATTACCGCTTCTATCCACTACCATCCTTCATAATGCTTGTAGTCTTTCTTTAGTTTGTGTGTCAGGGTATATGAATGACCTAAAGGAAGACAGAGAGGGAAGGGAATAAAAATGAATAATCTGGCAACAAAGGATCACGCTGAGGCCACGCGCAGTGAAGAAAGACTGTGGAGGCGCCCGGAAAAGAAAACACTGAGCCATGGTAAAAATAATTGAGACAAAGAGGCCTCGAAGGGGAAACCTCATTAGTGGAGGTAAATTACGAAACAAAAAACTTCTGGAGTCTCCATCTGTAGCCTTCCTCCTTGGACACCTGACCTGGGACACTTAAAGGGCACCATACACCTGGGCACCACCGCCACTACACATCCCCTACACTTGGACACTCGAGCTACACTTGGACGTCAACCACCAAGATTTTGGTAATTACTCCAAGTCGCACCAAAGTCTGCCCCTTTCCACCCAAAGGTTGCCGCCACACGAGGCTTTCGCAAAAAAATTTTAAAGGGGAAAGAAAAAGAAAGAAAAAAGCTAGCTTTCACGTCATGTTTTCTTTTCCCTCTATAAAAAATCGGAGGCAAGACTAATAGAGCAAATTTACCGCCGCGGTGGAGCACTGCAGGCCCCGGGCTGCAGGTCGTCTAGTTCGGCCGCTCAAGTGGTGGAAGCGACCTGCCTGACAGGGGCCCGGCAGAGTTCAATTAGTTGATTGGACAGGACTCAGGTGTTGCTTAGTCTGGATTGAGGCTTCGCTGACGCCTGGAAAAGTTGGACCATCTACTCTGTTTCTCGTGCAGTGGAGCTTAATTTATGTTAATGCGTGGATAAGAGACCATCAGAGGAAAGTTTATTGGAGCATCGACCGTGATTAGTGCTTCGGACTGATGCCCTTCCTTTGATCAAAGCGGATAACTATATACTGTATATATATATATATATATATATATATATATATATATATATATATATATATATATATATATATATATATATATATATATATATATATATATATATATATATATATATATATATATATATATATATATATATATATATATATATATATATATATATATGTGTGTGTGTGTGTGTGTGTGTGTGTTTCAGTATAAAACACACACACACACACACACACACACACAGCCACACAAACAGCGCCGCGCTGTCTTACATGGCGAGGTGCGGCGATGGTCTGCGCAGGGATTATTAGTATTTTGGCGTCGCCACTCACTCCCTCCATTACTGGCATCAAAGCACCGTTTTCATATTGCGCCTCTCCATTCGTACATAAACGTAAATGAGATCGAGAAGCGAAGCTATATAGCAAATGAGTTACGAATCACTATATTTTTAATGTGATTGGAAAAATCTAATAATTTCTAATTATGGGTGACCTTCACTCAAAAGGACTTAAAACATTCTGCCGGAGAGAGAGAGAGAGAGAGAGAGAGAGAGAGAGAGAGAGAGAGAGAGAGAGAGAGAGAGAGAGAGAGAGAGAGAGAGAGAGAGAGAGAGAGAGAATTTGCGCATGTCGTTTTTCTCTCAAAAATTAAACTATATATTTTAATTTCCAGATAATTTATTGAATTCTTTTTCCCTGCAGTTTAACATTATCCTCACCTCTTACCCATCTCCACGGCTGTGAAGTGAGACCTTTACACTCTGTCTCTGGCGTCACCACCGACACCACGTCCAGTTCGGGGCGCCAAGCCGGGAGGTAGTTAATATGAATTTTCGTGCACCTCTTAGAAGTTGTTGGATGAATGTGACGAGAGAAAGGCAACACTGGGAGTCTGCACAATGGGGTAATGGGTCAGCGGAATACGGAGACCAGATTACGAGCAACCACCACAATCTGAAAGACGCAGATAAAATTTAAATAGCTACACAACACATTTTCTCTTCCTGCCTTTCTTTTCTTTTATGCGCTAAAACTAGAATTCCTTTCAAGCATCTTTTACTGCGTTTTACGGCTGAAAACTGCGAGAGGGAGAAGCAGCATTTGAAATCTTTCATGAAAAGTCCACAGAAGAACACAAACACACACACACTGGTGTGCAGTAAGACAACATTACGCAACATTACAAATAGTCGTGCAGATCTGTGACAGCTGAGCGAGTGAGGCGAGAAAGGGGTGACGGAGTGACCAAGTGGTGGCGGAAGGTGAAGGGAGGCGAGGCCCTGCGGTGCTTGGCGTGGATGAAATAGAGCGGGCGAGAGCGGGCGGGTGGGAGACGCTCCTTCATCAGTCAAAGTAACGACCCACTCCACGAGAAGCACAGGCGAGAATCACACGGGTTATTTATTCGACGACTGTGCCTAACGACTCCCAAGGTGACCCTCAGCAACAACCTCATATCGCCTTCCCCAGACACCTGACCTGACCACAAACATTCACCGACCAGTTCCGCGACGCTTCCTATTCGCGAACACCTTTCGCTGCCCCTTCAGGCGTCGCGTCCCGGGAGATGACAAAATAACACTAGGAACGTAATGCCTGATCACCACGACCACTCGCCGCCCGCTGATCGAACGTAAAAAGAAAAAGAGGTTAGTGGGAAAGAAACCGAAGAGGAAAGAGACATGGAGAGGCTGCGTCCATCTGGGTCTCCATTAGAGTAAAGGAGGGAAAAACGAGGGAGGAGGCCGCCAAGAAAACACTTTGCAATAAACGATGAAGGAATTGAGTGGAGGAAAAACATAAAAGAAATATAAAAACTGGACCACGGGAATAAATGGTAACATAGTGCGCCATTCCTCAGTGCAATGTTAGTTTCCACTGCCGCCGAGGAAGCAGCCTCTGTGGGAAATTAATTGAGTCTTTGCCCGACTTTTCGTGTGGAGACTAGAAAAAATGCCGCAGCGCATCCGACTTTTACGAATGAAATGCGTGAAAGAAATTGAAAATGTCGGGTAATCATAAAAGCTTTTTTTTTTCCCAAGACAACCTCTCTCTCTCTCTCTCTCTCTCTCTCTCTCTCTCTCTCTCTCTCTCTCTCTCTCTCTCTCTCTCTCTCTCTCTCTCTCTCTCCCACTCTAACAAACACACACGAAGATCAATAAAATAACAAATAAATGAAAGAAAAATGAAAGTCGGCCCAGAAGTCTCGGAACTTCACTGATTATCTGTACACATTTGAGCGTGGCCTGAGAAGCATCTATCGGGAAGCAATGATTACACGAGTCCCCTTCACTCCCCTGCCTTCCTCCCTTTCTGTCTGACTATAAGAAAAAAATACGTTCAATTCAATATGTCATCAGCCAAGAGACCCATCCATTTGTAGCCAGATTTTTTATTTGCATATATATCAAGAGAAACTAATAACCAAAGCCGAAGGAATCGATTATCTCAGAAATTCTTCCCTTGAGTATAACCGGCTGGAGTGTTTGTGTTTCTTTGAACTGATGGGAACTTAAGGAAATACGACCAAAGGGGATGGAGAAGCTGCCAGGCATTTCAACCCGTCACTTGGCAGTACTCCGCGCTCACAGATGTTTGGAATCACCCGGGAACAGCTGGGAGGGGGAGAGCGACAGCTGCTGTGAGAGATAGCTGTTTGGGGAGAGAAGATTTGCTGCTAGTTGGTGAGCCGCGTTGTTATTGGCATTATTAGTGTTGTTGTTATTCTTGTCAGTGCGAGGTGGTAATGTGTCTACCGCTTACTAATTGCTGTTTTTATTTCTGGTGGCATGAGGTGGTTATGTATCCACGCGCTTTCTTGACTTGCTACTTTCAGTTCGGTGGTGCAAGTTATTTATGTATCTATATTATTGATTTGTTTACTGACTCATTTGTTCTACTAGTCCTCCTCTCTGTCTATTGATCCATTAGTATTTTTACATCAAATTCATATCTATGTCAATTTACTCCAAAAAAAAAAAAAAAAAAAACAAACAAACAAACAAACAGAAGGAAGATAAGGGACTTCCCATTCTTCAAAGTACAGACACTTACCTCAGACCAGCACACGTAACTTGCGTTCCACGACAAACTGCCGCACCGAGCAGTTGGCACGACGGGCGCTGGCAGCCCTGGAGACGAGACCTTTACTGCCCTGGCACCGGCGTTTCCAGACGTGGAGGAGAAATTGAATACTAATCAGATTAAAAGTACCATAATGTAAGATTATTGTGCGGGTGGCATACGTGTTGTTTCCGAACGCTGGTGGTCGTGTGGTCCTTTCCAAACACGTACTCAGCCATTAGCTCGCCAGAACCTTTATTACCAGAGCACCAGCACCTCCCCCGACACTCTTTTGTTACTTTATTCGATTACGCACGATGGAAACAGTGATGAGGACGAGGAGCGGGACGAAAACGAGGGGGAAAAGAAGGAGGAGGAGGAGGAGGAGGAGGAGGAGGAGGAGGAGGAGGAGGAGGAGGAGGAGGAGGAGGAGGAGGAGGCATCTTGAAGTAACTTTGGAATGGCGTACTCATTTTTCTCGCCGCGGCCCGTAATGAATCAAGCCGTCAGTTGGAGGTTCTATCCTGTTCCTGTCCCTTATATTATACACCGAGGGATGTCAAGTGACCAGAAGTTCATTAAAGTGTCGGTAAAGTTTCGGGAAACCATAATTTGTCCGTGATCCTCCTGATAAGCACTTTATGACGACGTAAACACAATTCAAACTTCTCACGAAAAATCTTTCAGGGTATGAATTAATCAGCGGGGACTTCATCTAACGTGCCGCCAGGAACAGGAGCATCCTCGGGGCCTTCACTTGCATAATGTGAGGAGACTTAAGAGTCTACCCATATCATAATTTAAGTCTACGTCTACGGTGATTCAAAGTCTACTCCTAAAGAATCTACTCCTACCCTAGTTCAAAGTCTTCTACTTATACATAAATCTACTCGTTCTGCCTTTACCTAGGAAGTCATTTCTCTCATCTTAAGACTCATCTAAGACTCATCTCATCTAAGACTCATCTCAAGACTCATCTGAGACAATTTTGCCACTCTGAATTTAAAAAGTCTCCTTCTTCTATCATAATCAGACCAGTCTACTCCTCTTTCCCCTTAACCAACCATCACAAAAAGCCGAGACACGTTCGCTGTTTTTACTTCCTCTCCCTTTTATCAGCGAGCCTGCGTTGGGTTATCCACTATCTACCAAAACAAATTAGGTCCATATTTTCTTTCACTTACCACAGTTAGCTCCTGCGGATGTCACCCCCGAGACTCATTCACCAACAGCTGCTGAAAGTGTGGACGGCTGAGTGGTGTGTCTGGTGCCGCCTGTACGTCCAGACCTGGAAGAAAGGAGACTGAAGTGAACATGACGTACACAAGTCACCGGGAGAAATATTGTGGAAAAATAGGAATCCCAGAGAGAGAGAGAGAGAGAGAGAGAGAGAGAGAGAGAGAGAGAGAGAGAGAGAGAGAGAGTGAGAGAGAGAGAGAGAGAGAGAGAGAGGAGGTTGTTCACTTTACTCATTTTCTCCTTCCTGTCACAGGAGTGCACTTCGTCATTCATCTCCCCTGTCCATATCGCTCCATTTTTATCTATACCCGTTACTACCCCTCCCCGCTCCTCTTCCAAACACTCTCTCTCTCTCTCTCTCTCTCTCTCTCTCTCTCTCTCTCTCTCTCTCTCTCTCTCTCTCTCTCTCTCTCTCTCTCTCTCTCTCTCTCTCTCTCTCTCTCAGTACACACATACACTCACACACACACACATTCATGATAACAAGCTGCAACTCTCATGTTATGTTCAAGAGACCGTCATAACTACTCCACGAAATGTCCCCGTAACGTTTGCTGCACGCTTCCCCTCTCGCTCTGCCTCCTCGCGTGTGTGTGTGTGTGTGTGTGTGTGTTTGTGTGTGTGTGTGTGTGCGTGTGTGTGTGTGTGTGTGTGTGTGTGTGTGTGTGTGTGTGTGTGTGTGTGTGTGTGTGTGTGTGTGTGTGTGTGTGTGTGTGACAGGGACAGACAGATAGACAGACAGCGAGGATGTTGTTCGGTGAAATACATCAGCGGCTGACAGGTGCAATGAGTGACAGGTGTTTCAACAGTTAATTACGTGTCTCACCTGCCTCAGCAAGGAGATGGGTATTAGCTCCTGTACTCTGGCAACAGTTCCGTCAGCTCCCTGTGCCTGTCAATATACCACTAGATTAGTATGGAGGGTACAGGAGCATGACATAGGTATCTGTTAAGGAATGTAGGTCAGGACTTTTTCTACTTTCTTGCCATTATCATCATCAGCCTTTATTATTTCGCCGCAGGATAAACACTGTCCCCAAATCTTCATAATCTTCACTTATATCTGAAGGCTGAACGTCTATTCCAAGCCACAGCAGGTTAATCTCTCTCTCTCTCTCTCTCTCTCTCTCTCTCTCTCTCTCTCTCTCTCTCTCTGGTACATATTTCTCTCACACATGATTTCTGCCAGACCTCGAACCGTTTTGCTTCAGGTCACTCCTCTCCTCTCCTCTCCTCGCCCTGCCTCTCGTTGCCTCCCTCTCACTCGCTTCCCTTGTTGTGCACTGCGGCTCTTCACCTCTCCACCGACCCTTGATTGGGCAGGACGATGTGCGGGATGGCGGTGTGTGTGTGTGTGTGTGTGTGTGTGTGTGTGTGTGTGTGTGTGTAAGGATGATGAGAGTTACAACAATATGTTTGCTGGTTTTTTCGTTCTCTTCCCTCAAGAGTATGAATGTTTTTTTTTTTTTCGTGTGATTCTGTATCTCTTTTCTGTCTATCTGATATAAGGAAATCGAAATCATCCACACTATCCTATAACTGCATCACCTTAAAATCGCCAACAAATATGACAATATGTTAAGGACGTAACGGTTATAACTATTACTACAACAACTACTGCTACTGCTACTACAAATACTAAATACTTCACGTGAACTTGTCTTGCTTCAGCCTTGCTTCATTGCATAATAGTAAAGGGAAGCCACTGATTCAAGAGGCTGTAGCTTTAATCATCCTACATCGCGAAGCAGCGCCGACGTAACTAGCACAACAACGAGACAATTGGTGTGTCTCGTGGGTTGACGTGATGAAGGGGTGCGCCGCTCGCTTGTTGCCCTCGAGTGTGCTGCCTTGTCTTAGTCCAGGATGCGAAAAATGGTGGTAGTGGCGGTGATGGTGGTGGTGGTGATGGTGGTGGTGGTGGTGGCGGTAACAACAACAACAGTAACATGTTCAGATAATCCCAAGAAAATATTCTATAATAATTTCTTAGCTATTTGGTTTGAATGTTTACTTCACACTAGTTCCTTTGTGAATCCCGAGCAGCACGCCCTCCCAGCACCGTGCAGGGCGAGGCTAAGTCACTGAATACAGGAATAACACGTCAACCAGCAACATGTTACACGCTCCACGTCAGTCACCAGGTACATATCACCCCACAATAACAGAAACCTTCTTTATGATTACCCGGAGCGTTATATAAGCAATCAAGGTGCCACTTTCCAATTATCATGCAGAGTGGCTTGAAAACTGAGGCGTTCTCGCATTTCTAA
>NC_087174.1:692500-725000 GCF_035594125.1 Scylla paramamosain
TGTGGTGATGGGTAAGCAATGGTCACCCACGGCTAGACCAAGGACCAGACGGGCCGGAGGCTGTAGTGGTAGTGGTAGTAGTGGTGGTGGTGGTAGTGGTAGTAGTGGAAGTGGCGGCAGTGTGTGTTCTGGCACCACCAATAAGCCTCATCACTCCGGAAGAAACTTTGGAAGTCCGTCATGGCACAAGATCTTGAGCTCCCCGACCCCCACCCAGCTATACTTCCTGCTGGCAGTGGCGTCCGTGTCAGTGTATGTGAACGGCCTGACGGGGGAGTACGTGCACGACGACCTCAGCGCCGTCCTCAGGAATCCCGACGTGCAGGGTACAAGGCCGCTGTGGCAACTATTTCTCAACGATTTCTGGGGGAAACCAATGAAAGACCCCGCCTCTCACAAGTCCTACAGGCCGCTCACCATCCTCTCTTTCAGGTAGGTCCCTCTCTCTTTCTACCATTGTTAATATGCTCTTTCTTTCCTTAATCAATGACAGACAACATGTGGTGACCATTGTTAGCTGCTTACCAGCCAGCTCCTCGAATCCTGGCCAGAATGCACAAAGTATCTCATAGCTAACTTCTCTCTTCACCGGAAGTTAATAAGGAAACTATTAGGGGAACCTAAAAAAAAAGTAAATGTATGTACTAACTTGGACGACGCAAGACACAGGCCAGTGCCAAGGAAGGTGACATATCGCGCCTACATGCCAAAGGGAATATTCACTTTACTTGATTGATAAGTAATAAATCTTCCAAACGCACAGTCAAACGCACTTTATTTTCACTATATATATATTTTTTTTACATTTATGCAAGAATAACAAAATACAGAGTTGCTTCTTTCATTTCCGCAACTTCTGTTTACATTCTCCACTTTTGGTGGAGACGTGGGACACCCCTGCCCCGCGGCCACAAAACCACCCGCGGCCGCCCATCAAAATTCCTCACCAGCCACGGGCCTAAAATGTGTTTCAGGACCTTTTTAGAACGCAGGTCACTCCATCCTCCCGCCAGGATCCCACACCCTCTCACAAACACGTCTCACTGCTACACCCACAACACTTGCCTCGCCCGACGTCCACTCCAACACACACGTTTGCTGGGCTTGCAACAATTCTACGACCACTCACTCACATAAGTGTCCTGAGGTCTCACTTATTTTCCACCTACTCTTAACAGTCGTTCACGTATACAACTATGTCTCTCCTGAACCCCTCCCACCCCAGCCTCTCGCCCCATCAGCCCTCTCCACTCCACACTCACTCGCCACTTCAGCCCACTCAGCGCCACTTTAAGCCACACACTCACACCTTCAAAAGAGAAAAATTGGCCGGGAAATTCAGTTCCGTTTTTGCAAACTTTCGTGAGAATAACTAAATAAGATCCGGCCTTGTACAGCCGCGCCCGTGTCGGGAAGGAGAGCGAGTGTTCCCTGCTGAATACATGAAGAGTCGAGCCTCCGCCGCCGCCACATCAGTTGAGTTCCGGACGGGAATCGAGGAGCGGAGTGGTTCGTAACAGGTTCTGGTGAGAGACCTTTTTAGTGGAGGAGTAAAGCGCGTTTCTGAAGCCTTAATGGATCAAAATGAGACAGATTCAGCACCAACGTTATTTTCCAGTGAGAGAGAGAGAGAGAGAGAGAGAGAGAGAGAGGGGAGGGGACGCCGGCAAGTGAACTCTAGATATCCCCTCCTGGAGTAACAATCATGTTCAGCAGCGCGGAGCTCATCAGACGGACACCGAGCAGCGCGTGGCGGAGGCTCACAATCATCAAGGGACAAAGAAAACAACAAAGAAACGCGAGCCTCGATTCCCTGAAAGACCATCACCTTCCTCCCTCACCAAGGCCTTCATCCTTGCTCTTTTCCTTATTCTATTTTATTTTTTTTTCAGCCTCCTCTTTCTCTTCCTCCGCTTCCCACGTTTTTTTTTCGTCTCCGTCCTTTCTCCCCGCTCCACATTCCCTCTCTCCCTGGTATCACGTCACTAATGCACGCACCATGAAAAGGGACCCCCGCTCCAACATCCAAACTTCATCTCATTTACAAATCAAGAGACTGTTCCCCACCCAACTACACCCAGAGAAAGAATAATATTACAAGGCAGGGGGAAGGGGGGAGCAGGCGTTCTCTGCACGTACTTACGGCGACAAAACTGTAAATTACTCGTACAACGGCAACCAATCTACACGTGCCTGTTTTCGTTCCAGCGCGTCTCTTACAGGATAGAGGTAAATATGTTTCGTCCAATGTTGAAAGTGAAGGAGATGAATTATTAGTTCAGTCTCTCAGAGGACGATGTGGAGGAGCAAGGAGAGAGAGAGAGAGAGAGAGAGAGAGAGAGAGAGAGAGAGAGAGAGAGAGAGAGAGAGAGAGAGAGAGAGAGAGAGAGAGAGAGAGAGAGAGAGAGAGAGAGAGAGTCTAGCTGAAGGGTACGGGGAGAAAAATTAATCTTACATTTGTAGAAACATATTTCGTAGGTTTTCACGGTTTTCTTTATCTTCGTCGTAAACACACACACACACACACACACACACACACACACACACACACACACACACACACACCTCACGAGTCATTAGAAACGCCTCATTAAGTAACTCTCCCTGTGTGTGTGTGTGTGTAAGTGTGTGTGTGTGTGTGTGTGTGTGTGTGTGTAAGTGTGTGTGTGTGTGTGTGTAATTTTTCCTGTATTTATATTTTACACACAAACAAACACGCACAGGGAGAGAGAGAGAGAGAGAGAGAGAGAGAGAGAGAGAGAGAGAGAGAGAGAGAGAGAGAGAGAGAGAGAGAGAGAGAGAGAGAGAGAGAGAGAGAGAGAGAGAGAGAGAGAGAGAGAGAGAGAGACTTTACTTAGATGGAGGAGGAGGAGGAGGAGGAGGAGGAGCTGGTCTCAATTGGAGTGACTGGGAGTAAATTGACAGTCAAATGGAGATAGACAGGAAACGCCGCTGGTGGTGCTAGTGCCTCTTCTTCCTCCTTTTCAATCTCCTTTTACTTTTCTTTCTCTTTTCAGCCATTTTCTTTCTTCCTTTTCTTATTCTAGTTTCCTTTTCACCGTTTAAAGCATCTTCCTTTTTTTCTGTTTCTGTTGTTCATTTGCTGTTTTTGTGTGTGTTTTTCGTGCTTGTCTTCATTATTCCTTCACCTTTCTCTCCCAGTGCTAAGCTTCCCATGTTCTTCTTCTTCCCTCTTCTCTTCTTTCTTCTCTTGGTACTAATATTTTCATCATTTTCTTCTACTTCCACTTTTCTTTTCCTAACAAGAATACTATAATTTCATTTCAACCTATTTCTCTTCCTTCTTCTCCTTCTCATCCTCCTTCTCCTCCTTTTACTTCTATTCCTCCTCTTCCTTCTTGTCTAATGCATTTGTTTCACGTGGCTCCAAACGCCTTTTTTTTTTTTTTTTCTTCATGTTCTCTCCTATCCTTGGCGTCGTTGTCACCCCTCAGAGTTCGCTTCATGCTGTTACTACACTCCCCGCGGTAGAGGCTTTCCCGCTTCTAACCTTCCGTCCTCAGCTGAAGCTTCAACTCCCACGAGGGATTACTGCTAACAGATCTCAATTTATTGTCGATGAAGAAAGTAATGGTAGGATGGAACTGAACGGTGCTTCTTGAAATGTGATATTCTGGTCATATTGAGAAAGTTACATGAGTATTAATCCCTTTTGAAATAACTTATATATACATACACCAGCATACTTACATGTATATTAATGTGGGATGCTTTTACAGGAGCTTTATCCAAGCTTCCTTTGCCTCACGAAATAATTCATGCAGTTTCCCCGTACACACTCCACAAGTCAAGACAGGTGTACATGTAAAGCATTTCAAACCTGTGGAGTAATGCCACCGACACGCCGTCCCCGCACGCCCTTCACGAGGGTAGTAAAGATAGATTTTCTCGAGCTTACACACTACATTTTCTTTTCCTGTGAGCGTCGTGTGCCTCGCGCTCAGTCTCTTTGTTTCCACCCGAGTCTCTATGTGTGTGTGAGTGAATCTGCGTCTTCCGGCCAGTCTACCTGCATGCCTGTTTACGTGTTTGTTCCACTTCTTGATGCTCGGCAGTAACCGGCCGCTACAGGTAAAAGCCCTACTGAATATGCATGAATGAGGGAGGATGTGTGTGTGTGTGTGTGTGTGTGTGTGTGTGTGTGTGTGTGTGTGGCTGAATAGGTAGGTGGCTGTGAACAGTCACAGGTGGCGCGGCACAAGCAAGGCCTTACTTACTCCTGGCCGCCGCCGCCGCACCAGGTGCCTCCGCCTTGCCTCGCCCATTCCTCACCAAGGTTTTATAAAGGAAACATTAAATTATCAACTCTGATTTGAAACACAGGCGCCACACACTGCTGCACACACCTACACACATCACGCCTTGTCACGCCTTGACACGTTCATGCACACCTTGCCAATCCCTGCAGCCCTTTGGACAGCTAAGAGCACATATTTGTGTTGTCATTCCAGAAACACATAACTGGCATGATAACAGACACAGTATCTCACTCACGTACAACAGTCCCGACTAAACTTTTCATTTAAAATTACGCGTGTGGATCCGAATTTTCGTAAGCAATGCACTGGAAAGTGGCGCTGAGGGAATTTACTCCATTGCACAGCAGCAGACACTTTGTCCTACACTGTGGAAAGAAAAGAAAAAAAAAAAACACACACAACACTTTGAATAATAAAACTGATAATTTTGACGCCAACATAAAAATTCAACCACAGTCCATTCCTAAACGCGCAACTTTGTTGATACATTCGTAGTAATGATTTCTATTTGTGTTTTCACACAAAACATGCATGATAACCTTATCAGAACATTATATATACTCGTATACAAAATTAATTAAATGCTTATCGTGAATATTACATACGCTTTTTTACAAGATCATTTATAAAGTCAATGCTGTCATACCTTTTTATCTCTGCCAAACACATGAATAATTTTAGAATTAATTACAAAATTATGATGACTGGAGAGCAGCTGTTATGCATCGAGGCTCCTGCCCATCATGTCAACGCCAATTAGGAAGCTAGTGATGTAAATACAAAAAACATCATATATATATATATATATATATATATATATATATATATATATATATATATATATATATATATATATATATATATATATATATATATATATATATATGAAAAAAGAAATTACAAAGGCTTGTGATGATAAGTACTAAGAAGTGTTATATAGAATCAGGAATCAGACAAGATTACGAATGACTTCAACCCGAG
Source organism: Scylla paramamosain (assembly GCF_035594125.1). NCBI lineage: Eukaryota > Metazoa > Arthropoda > Malacostraca > Decapoda > Portunidae > Scylla > Scylla paramamosain. Next base: position 697,762 of record NC_087174.1, read on the forward strand.
TGACAATGAACAGCATAAATGAAAACCAAACTATTTTCTGCACATATCTTCACCTTTTCTCCTCACTTCACAGCCAGTGTCTTGTCATGAATACAGACAACCTCATCCCACGAATTAGTGTGGCCACCTGCGTGCCTGCGCCCCACGCCCCACCCACGCCCACAACTCTTTTCTTCCTGCCCATCACCCTTGTGTTCTATTCCCTTGACACCGCCGGCGGTAATCTAGCACCATTTTGTGATGCACGAGCTGATTGGCTGTCAGGTTACGAAAGTCTGCTACCCTTCAATTACACGCATTAAGTCACAGTGTGTCGAAGGCATTAACATTTCAAGGCCAACGATACCAGCTGGACCTAACAGCAGGATTACCACTGCGTACACCGCGTTCATCGCTGACTGATCACTTCCGCATGTATACATCCACATGCATTTTCCGTCATTTCCTAAAACATCCCTCTTTTAATAAAATATGTTTCCTTTAGTAGTTTGCATTCTTTAGCAGGCAAATAAGAAACATAAAATCGGGATACTGAGCTCGTAAATTCGCTCCCAGTCTCGGAATACACAGCTGAGGGAGGCCGCGCCAAAAATAAAGCCACTCCCTCGATAATACAGGTAAACGGAATTAGCAGAGGAAGCGACCAACGTTAAATGTTTACTCGTAAAATGAAACACTAAAAGACATCGTAAAAATTAACGGGGATAAACAGATTCCTTGGAAAGAGAATGTAATCAGCGTCGTGAATGAATTTTTAATCTTCCAGAACAGTGGTATACAACGTTTGTGAGGTTTGAAGTAAAGAAAATAAGTAAAATCGGAAAGTAACTCGTCGCTGGTTAGTTCTGACTTGACCAGCGCCTCGCGGGAGTCGTTGAGGGAAACAAAAGGCACTCGTAAAAGAAATGCAGAGAGAGAGAGAGAGAGAGAGAGGAGAGAGAGAGAGAGAGAGAGAGAGAGAGAGAGAGAGAGAGAGAGAGAGAAAGGGGGAAGGATAAAAATTGAGAAAAGTTAACAATAAAAAATGGGACGGAACAATAACAGAAAAAAGTGGTGAAACAAAAGAGAAATGGACAATATACGGAAAGGGAAAATTTACGAGAAGGACAATGCAAGGGGAGGACAATAAAGGGAAGAGAACTGCTACTCTATAAACTTCAATAAACCGGACGTGACTTCCACCATTCTCCTTTATGTGAATTTTACGGGTCACGTGAATAATACAAGAGACAAGAGGCTCCATACCGCCCGCAGCGCCTCGACACAAGGAGACTCTCACGAGACTCGAGGATCAACACGCCACAAGACGCCCTCGAGACCCGCCACGCTGCAGTGTTCTCCCGGGGCTGAGCCATCACCTGTCACTGGTTCGATGAGGCCAAGGACGAGGCTCCCAGGGCATAGCAAGGCCTCACACTCCTGGAGCCTATAACTCGCAGAAAGACGATACTTAGGTATTTATTTTTTTTTTTTACATCTCTCTCTCTCTCTCTCTCTCTCTCTCTCTCTCTCTCTCTCTCTCTCTCTCTCTCTCTCTCTCTCTCTCTCTCTTCAAGCTTCCATCAATAAAGTACTACATCATCCCCTGCCAGGTTCCGCTTCTCCAGCGAGATGAAATTACTTAGAACGACCTGACCTTTATGTAGGTACTGTGTGTGTGTGTGTGTGTGTGTGTGTGTGTGTGTGTGTGTGTGTGTGTGTGTGTGTGTGTGTGTGTGTGTGTGTGTGTGTGTGTGTGTGTGTGTGTTTGTGTAATGAATATATATATATATATATATATATATATATATATATATATATATATATATATATATATATATATATATATATATATATATATATATATATATATATATATATATATATATATATATATATATATATATACAACAATTTATCAATGTTTGCTGGCAAATTAGTAGTCTTGGGTGTTTAATTTGCAAGGCAATTTTTGCATCATCCGCTGGAGCGAGGCAGAAAGGAGGGGCCGACACGCTAATCCTGACGCAGCTTGATGCGAATATGAAACTGAACAGACGTGATCAGATTTATATGCCCGGAGCATTTAGAGGTGAACATTTTCTTGAAGGGTAAACTGCCAGTGAAACCTTAACTAAGGAGAATCAGTAATTAATGTGACGTGAGTCGGATGAAAAACAACGAAGGAGAAAAAAATAAAGCAGAACACACACACACACACACACACACACACACACACACACACACACACACACCAAAGTCGCGCGTGGACTTGATATCACTTCCACCTGGTTGTTCTTGAGACGTGGGGTGGCCACAAATCCCTCGCCACAAGGCAGGCAGCTTATGAGCACACCAGTGCCTCCCATCTTCACGAGCCACCACGTTATTGACTAATCCACGAGGGAAGACACGGTGCCCAGCTCTGAACAAAACCAACGTCACGTATTCCTATTTGATCTCACCGCCACGCACACACAATAAATAAAATGTGTCCGTACGCGTGTAATATGCAAATGGACAAGTAATAAGTGTAGAAAACAGCGGGATTGCTTGTACCTTCGTATTCCTGGAAAAGAACAAGACACTCAGCATTCAAGGAAAAGCTTTACTCCGGGATAAAAAACAAGCATGAATTATCTGGAAAATGTGGCATGAAAAATGACCTTATGATATGAAAATGAAATGCAGTAATGAAAGGCAACACGACAGTCTGACACCAATTTTCCGAATGAGCGAAAACTTGTGAGAACGACCAAAGAAAAGTAATATAACAGCACGCTAGTAATTAACTAATATTTTTTAGACACCTACGTATATATGAATTTTATCTTACGGTCTTGTTCTACTTCTATCATTACTACTACTACTACTACTACTACTACTACTACTACTACGATTATAATTACTATTACTACTAGTACTGTTGCCGCTACCACCACTACTACTACCACCACCACCACCACCACCACCACTACTACTACTACTACTGCTACTACTACTACTACTACTACTAATAATAATAATAATAATACTGCTGCTGCTGCAGCTACTATTACTACTGCTGCTGCTGCTGCTGCTGCTGCTACTTCAACATCTCCCCATGAACTCGCTGACACGTGCGGTCCTTCCTACGCTCTTCCTGAAAGCAAACAAAACTCCCGGAGAGTCAGCCTTCCGCCTCTTTGCCCAGGCGCCGTGCACTCTTTCAGCAGCGAAGTATCGGAACACATCCAAACTTTTGGAAATTGATTTCGAAATTTCCTTTCGCTTCCTTTTTTGAGAATGTCACTGCCGGGCCTTTATTCACGTGATTTTTTTTTCTATTTAATTTTCCAACAATTTAAAAGCATGATAATATATACAGCTAACATTTTAACATAGGCAAATAAACGTATGAACAACTGCGTGTATGAATGAATGAATGAATGAACGAATCAATCAGCCAATCAGTCAATCAATCAATAACAGATATACAAACTGGATGCAAAATTGGAAAGATCATGACTTGAAACATTTAAACTCGTCTTTTTTTTTTTTTTATTCATATAGATTTTAAATCAACCCTGATTTTTTACTGCATCACAAACTCCTGAAAGATAAACGACATAAAACCATAAGTACACCTGCGTCTGTGGTATACATTCATTATAAAAACCCTCAGGTAAAGACAACTTAGATGATACAACAACCATAAATAACTGTCTATGAACATTCATGGCCACACGTATATACAGTATTATACTTAAACAAACAAGCGGAAGCATACAATATGTGCAGCCTTTTGACACCACAGAACAATCACATCAGTTTGTCAACGAGGGAATGCACTAAAAATTCGACACCTCCCTGTGTGACATACCTGCAAATTTGTATGAAAGCCTTCGCACCATTCAACAAACTGGCCATCACCGCACTTTGCATCACCACCACCGCTCACCACACAAGGGCGAGATATCATTGCCTCCAGCCTCTGTGTGACCGAAGTCTTTGATCTGCTCACACAACTGTCTATAATTTTCAAGCCAGTTCACGTCACTCTGCGTTTCCTAGCTATCGTATGGCGCGGAATACCTGCCAGCTCATGCATACCCGGTATTCCTGTGCAAAGCGAGTTATGTTGCAGGTCTCTCGATATAATATTCATGCTGAAAAAGTAGTAGTAGTAGTAGTAGTCGTAGTAGTAGTAGTAGTAGTAGTAGTAGTGGTGGTGGTAGTAGTAGTAGTAGTAGCAGTCATCAGCAATACAAAGCTGCCACAAACACCGAAACAAGCTGACAGCAGGAAAAAGGGCAAGGAGGAGGGCTCGCTCTGTTTCACGCTGTATATTCTTACAAAACTCAAGAGTAAAAAAATCGCTTAAGCGCCGTCTCACAAGAGCAAAGTTTGCACATTTTACAGACCCAAGCCGATTACCTCAATGTGAGCGATGTAGACACGTTTGTGTCTGTAAAAGTGAGTGGTGTTGTTTCGGTGCAAAGCATTAGAACGAATCGAATACTTCATTAGTTCACTTTTGATTCAGAACCGCTTTCAGATTCATTCATTCATACAGTATCCATTTTTGTACAACATTCTCCTTGAATTATTGTATATTTTGCGAGGAAGCATTCATTGCACTGGGCCTCGTGTAGAACAACTGCATACACTGAAATACCGAATCAGTAATTTTTCATTTCATGCATACCAGGTGCTTCTCTTTCAGCAAACACTGCAGTGACTTGTAGTTTCCCCAGTTAAGTTAAATATGCTTAACCATTTGATAAATATAGAATTCTGATTGTCTTTTGTTGAAATATTTCTGTCCTTTCAGCTCGTCTTTCCCCACTGCCTATTATAATTTTAAAAAGTATGTCTTCCAGCCAAAGTAAATGAATTCCTCTCCCCCAGTGGGTGGAGGGGAGGGGGAGGTAGAGTGGAGGAGAAGGGGAGTAATTCAACAGGAAAGTGACACCGGGGCGGCAGTGTGGCGAGAAGCGGCGGGGCGGGGCGAGGCGTGGCGTGGCGGGGCTGGCTGGGGCACCACGGGGCTTGGGTGTGTGTGGGGGGACGGGGTTTGTTGAAGCAGAGTGGGGAAAGATGGGGAGGGGAGAGGGAGAGGGTCTTACTGGAGCAGGGAAACAGACGATGGCTGGGTGCAGCGGGGAAGGCAGGGGGAAGACGGGGCGGGGCGGGGGGCGGCGGGCCGAGGTGAGGCGAGGCCAGGCGGGAGAGAGCGGAGTGAGGTGGATTTGACTTGCGACAGTCACCATTAGTCTGATGGATGCGAGACGTTATGGAAGTCTTCACCTTCTCCCAATAATTTAGAGGAAAATTTACGAATACGCGTTAGTACGAAGCGGCAACGGCGGCGGCGATGTGCAGGGATGGCGGGCTTGGGAGGGAAGGGGGTGGGGGGCGGTCAGCACACTCCCTGGCTAACGAGTGGTCGTAATTTCATTTCCATTTCTGTTCAAGAATTGTTGTATTATTTATCACTTTATTTCTTACTGAATGGAAACAATAAAGGGATTGACTCAATAACAGAATAACTGTGAATGCAGCAAATATACACGCGCTTCAATGCTTCAGTGGCACACAACCATCCCGGCCATACTCTATGTTCAGTACACGACACTTGTACTTCACTCCGCTCCCGATAAGGATTCTCCGCCGCCTTTCCCCTCCACTGGATTATAAGAACAATAGCACTGTCTTCCTCCGCATGCTCTTGCTGTTCTTTTACGAGTATTTCCATGCACTGGTGTACAAGCGGCTGGAAGGTTCATTGTATGCCACAGAATGTGCTGTGCGAGGAATGCCACGCAGGCACATATAACTCAGTACAAACTCTGAAAAGGCCATTATGAATAAGCACCCACATGCGCGCGCGTACTCTCTCTCTCTCTCTCTCTCTCTCTCTCTCTCTCTCTCTCTCTCTCTCTCTCTCTCTCTCTCATACACACACACACACACACACACACACTATGTACACACCTTTTATTATTCAGAGCCAGAAAATTAAACTTAAAATGAAGTAAACCATAAAATATTTCAACAAACGTTTGAGAGAGAGAGAGGAGGGAGAGAGAGAGAGAGGAGAGAGAGAGAGAGAGAGAGAGAGAGAGAGAGAGAGAGAGAGAGAGAGAGAGAGAGAGAGAGAGAGAGAGGTCTTTAATACGTGCAAAGTCCGGTATGTAAAGATTATTTCTACAAAACCCAAGTCTCGCCCTGAGTCCCCTTCCCTTTAAACATGCCGCGTGGCTTTCCGTAATTCCTTTGCCTCCATTGTGAGTCGCGGCGGTGAAGTGGTTAGCGTCGCTGGCTGCTGATGTGGCGGCTCAATCTAGCGTGGACTCGAAGCCTGAAGAGGAAGGATGGTGAACAGACATCCAGACAGACACCTATGCAACTGTTTCAGCCAACCATGTATTCGTATTGACTTTGGTCGCGAGATGACTGTTTGGAATAACAATTACACAAAGTAACTCTGGCAAACTGCACGACGCACGCTATCTGTGCCTCAGGTGGCAAGAGAATCGTACTCCACAGCCTCAAAAGGACAAATAATTGATTGAATGATTCACTGTTTGATTTAAAGCACTGTCAAAACTCAAAAGGACTAAGCATTTGTACATTATTCATCCAAGGTACAAAAGAATGATATAAAACCAATCAATGTATCGGAAAAAATACATATATCAAACGGAAACCCTCAATGAACACCATCAGCTCCTTACTTCTCCACCACGCCGAAGAATTCATCGTAACACTTCAGTAAAAAGAAAAATATAGAACCGAAGAATTTTGAATAAAGACATCCATCCGCACCAAATAACGGGTTCCTATATAGCCTATGGCACGTTCGGGAGGCCCTAATTGGAGCGAGTGCCGCATTGTTCGTAGTGGAGAGCGAGCGGCAGCCAGAGCTCGGCTTTTCATCGGTGTCCAGTTGGTGGAAACCTTTCCTGCCGCCACCGCCGCCACTCACGCGTCACCCGCCAAAGGACTTACTACACCTCCTACCGGGAAATATCCTTAATGAGAGAGAGAGAGAGAGAGAGAGAGAGAGAGAGAGAGAGAGAGAGAGAGAGAGAGAGAGAGAGAGAGAGAGAGAGAGAGAGAGAGAGAGACGGACGGACGGACAGATACACAGACAGACAGACACAGACCGAGAAAACCTAAACACACACACACACACACACACACACACACACACACACACACACACACACACACACACACACACACACACACACACACACACACACACACACACACATACACACATCTACTAACAAATCAACAAACCGACAGAAATGTACAGAAAAATAAATACCTGTACAAATTTTGCGGTAGATGGACAATAAATACTTGAACAAAATAACTAAATAAACGTATAAACAAATCAACTACACACTCACTCTTCTTTCTCTCTCTCTTTTTTCTTTTTTTTTTAGGTTTCCAGTTAAGCGTTTCATCGGCAAAATTCCGATGGTGGCATTACTGTTGGTTTTAATTTGCCCGTCGACGCTTTTCCTTTATTGTGTAAGTGTGTGCCGGGAAGGGGATCTGCCGGGCGCGTGCGAAGCTGTCCGAGGAGGCTGGCGAGGAATAACAAATTTCACCTTTTTAGTTCTCGGTCAACCAGACTCTCTCCCTCTCTCTCTCGCTCTCTTGCTCTCATGTCCCTCCCTCACCTAATATTCATTGACACACCGACGGCATTATTTTGAGCTGCTAATTAACGAAAACCTTAAGAAAAAAAAAAGCAAGGGAGAGAGAGAGAAAATACAAAAGCCCAACAGCTGCAGTATTATCTCTCACATTTTTTAAAGCTCTCCATTATTCTTCCTTAATTTCTTTTTGGGGCGGAAAGGAGAAAGGAAAAGCGTTTGAGAGAGAGAGAGAGAGAGAGAGAGAGAGAGAGAGAGAGAGAGAGAGAGAGAGAGAGAGAGAGAGAGAGAGAGAGAGAGAGAGAGAGAGAGAGAGAGAGCAGGGGTAAGGGGGTCAAGAGGGACTGGCAGAGGGCGATGGAGGGACGGGAGCTGCAGGGGAGGTGAGGAGGGGAGTTCCCTAAGGGGGCGCTGCCACTACCTGCCCACAAATACTCCTTTAAAGGCGAACTCTCTCAGTCGTCGCATTTTTCCCTCTTCCCTCTGGCCACTGAGGCGCGGGTTTCGGGAGGCGCGAGTATGAGTAGGGAGGAGAAAGGGAGGGATACAAGAGAAATGTGCTGAAGCTATGGTAAATAAAAGGAGTAAAAATGTGAGTGAAGTGAGTGGGTGAGATGATGACTTAGCTGGGTGAAGGAAGATACGAAGAGGAGAAAAAAGAAAAGGTTCCTATCCCAGCCTCAGGTCGGGGGAGGGGTGAAAAGTTATAAAAATGGAGAATGATAAAATTATGGTGGATGAGAGGGCGATGGAGCAATAAAACTTGATGGAGAGTGATGGAATGAAGGCAAATAAGTGAAGGTATTGACGGGATATAGGAGTGAACGGGTGCACAGGCTTCACCAGGCTTACGATAAATGCCTTTACGCTGGTCCGGCTACAAAAAAATAGAGTGAAATAAATCTATCAGCTTATCGATCAGCGGGGATGAGCCATGAGTCCATCACCTGGCCTGTCAACAAAACACGCACATTTCTAACAACACTCACGAGCGCCACTGTACTCCACACGCACTCCTTTAATCAGACCCTCATACTCCGCGCTGTTACGTTTTGGTTGAAAGAAAAAGGAAAAATTAATAACAGAATGAAATACGTCAACGCCTACACAAGCTTAGCTAAGACAACAAACCGCCCAAAAAATGTTTCCTTGTGTGTCTTACTTATGCTATATGTGAAATGAAAACGTACCTTATAACTATTATCAGTTTCAGGGGTAGTAGTAGTAGTAGTAGTAGTAGTAGTAGATGTTATTGTTATTGTTGTTGTTGATAGTAGTAGTAGTAGTAGTAGTAGTAGTAGTAGTAGTATATTTGTTGTTGTTGTTGTTTGTAGTAGTAGTAGTAGTAGTAGTAGTAGTAATAGTTGTAGTAGTAGTAGTAGTAGTAGTAGTAGTAGTAGTAGTAGTAGTAGTAGTAGTAGTAGTAGTAGTAGTAGTAGTAGTAGTAGTAGTAGTATAGCAGTATCATTCCGCGACCCTTTTTATTATTCCATGCTTCAATATTGGATCTTCTGCGTTTGAAAGGTGCGACTTCAAAATTAGTTTTATTACCGCTAACTTTTATCGACGCTTTTAAAATCATTTAATACGTCACGCAACTTTAAGGAATAGCATAAAACTGAGTCTCTCTTTTTTAAATCATACCAAAGCAAGTCCCAAAAAGTTAATTGCTCCACTTTAAAAATATGAAAAAATGTTCGTGATTTACGTTTTACGTCCGAGTGGCTTTACCTGTTTGAAGCTTCTCCTTTAGTGCGCCTTTTTGTGCTGGAATAGTTTTGAGGCGTTTCACAGAGCTATATTAGTCTGCATTCCTCTCATCAAGTGAATTTCTTTTTTTTTCATTCGTTAAATTCGATGTTTTCAAATGCTGTTGCTCATTATGAATGAAATGAAAGTGTGTGTGTGTGTGTGTGTGTGTGTGTGTGTGTGTGTGTGTGTGTGTGTGTGTGTGTGTGTGTGTGTGTGTGTGTGTGTGTGTGTGTGTGTGTGTGTGTGTGTGTGTGTGTGTGTGTGTGTCGCCATGTTTGTACCATGATCGACACACTCTTTCTATACTCTTACACTAAATGTTGTCGACCGTAATCCCCTTTCAAGATGCCACCATTGTCCTCTCTCCCGTGCCGCCAGCGAGGCATGCGACGGTCAAGATGGTCCAGGAGCAATTCTCTCTGTGATGAGCAGTACTTGAGTAACACGCCAGCCAAACGCTTAGGCCCCGATTCCTTGCCAGTGTTGACCGTGCCACGGTAAGCACCGTGTGCGATACAAACACTAACAAAGCTAAATAAATAAACAGATACAAAATAGACTAATACCAGTACAGAACGATGAAATTGGTATTTGTTTTTCATGACATTTTTTTTTTTCCTAAATTTGGTAGCTATTAAAGAGTGTCCTCTTCGTAAAAAAAGAAAAGATTAAAACGCAAGAGGTGGATGCACTTCGTTAGCACGCGCTGGGAGGCATTCTTAATTACATGAGATATATAATTCCTACCTACACGTATAATTACTGGGTATCTGCATTTCATATGTATTATAAAACAAGTACTACCGCTTAACCATTCCTTTGTAGAGATTTACACACCGTAAATAATGCAACTTTGCAGCGAAACACGTATAATTCCTTATTAATCCTGACTCTTGCACTCTGCCACCAGCGTGTTTTGTTCCAGCAGACGCCACGCACACGAAAAATAAAAATATAGTTATAAATAAATAAAACATGCACGACAGCAGTTCTAAAGCAATCCGGACTGCCGGCAACTGAACTTCGTATTTACAGAGCGAGTAAAAATGAGAAAAATAAACTCGCATGATACGTAGAGCGGCGTAATTGTACAAACGCACAGAGGCGAGAGGCAAATGTGGCAAAGTGAACAAACTCCTCGGCACAGAAGCTTACTGTGTTTGCACGATGAAAGTCCAGCGCTCTCTCTCTCTCTCTCTCTCTCTCTCTCTCTCTCTCTCTCTCTCTCTCTCTCTCTCTCTCTCTCTCTCTCTCTTTCAAAACAGCGATAGCTCGTCTATTTTGTTTTCCATATTTTGAACGGAACACAACAGAACAGAACAGTCTCTTCTGTTTTGTTTTCGTCTCTCTCTCTCTCTCTCTCTCTCTCTCTCTCTCTCTCTCTCTCTCTCTCTCTCTCTCTCTCTCGAAAGGCCGGACGCTCGCCTATCATGTAGTGCGCATTGTTGATTGGAGGCCGCGCCCATTATTCATTGGTTTGTGGTATTTAGTTCCGTGGCTCTGATTCATCATGATATATTAATGAAGTTATAGGCATTATCAAAACATTATAGCCAAATAAAATTACTGAGCAACTAATGCAGAATGAATTATCGCTTTTCATCACAGTTATACTCCAGGTAATAACTATTCATGGGATAATTACTCACCTGAACTATCGACTTGTATTGGTCATCAGGTTAATATCACCTTGCTTTCGCTCCGCTGATCTCTGCTGGCACATCTAATCATCAGCTCATCAGTGTCTATATCATTGTGTTCCCTCACTTCTCGCGCCATCAATCAGTCAATTAATCAGGCCTCACTTCCCTCCCTTCCAGACTGTGTCACATGCTCTGGGGAAACAGCAGCACAGCAGATCACAGCGTCAACCTGGTGCTGCACGCTGCTGTGACGCTCCTGTACGCCCACACTCTCCTCCACGCCCTCCAGCTCAGGCCGGCTCAAGTCCTCCTCAGCGGGCTCACCTTCGCCACTCACCCCGTCCATACTGAGGCAGTAGGTAGTGACGGCAACGCGGGGGCCCGCCTGCCTACGAATGACTGTATTCTGGCCGATAATACTCAGAGAAATAGAAGACTGGGAAAAGTGTTTATGGTGGAGAGAGAGAGAGAGAGAGAGAGAGAGAGAGAGAGAGAGAGAGAGAGAGAGAGAGAGAGAGAGAGAGAGAGAGAGAGAGAGAGAGAGAGAGAGAGAGAGAGAGAGAGAGAGAGAGAGACGCCGGGATCTTGGTAGCGATATGTTAATGGATGCAGTGAATGTTCACACACAAACATGGCTTAGGGGGGAGTAATCCTATGAGCTGATCCAGGGCGGCGCAAAGGACCCTTAACACTAGGCGCCCCGCTAGCTATACAGCACCGCGCCACGCTTGCCCGACACAAGGGTGCAAGTTGAAGAGTGCTGTCCCTATGACCCTCAACAGCAACGCAATCACGAGTTGAAATATATCCTCCGCCTCTTTTATGATCTCTCCTTTCTCTTCCTTTAACTCCACTCTCCGTATCCTCCTGTCTCACATTCACTCTGTATTTAATAGTGACTTCGAGGGCAAAGAAATAGCCACAAGCTTCCAAAAGAACCAGGGGCCAAGTTAACAACGCATGCCAAATTTCCTCCTCCCTGTGCCTTGTAACATTTCCAATTTTTCCTCGTAAATTGCATCCGCGGCTGTTGTTCTTGATTTGGAGGAGTTTCATCTTTTTAATTCACCGAGTGCGGTCTCGCTCATGCAATCCTGGGTATACAAGTTATCTGAACGCATTTTTCATTCACTCAGCACAGAGTATTGAAAGAGCAGACGACTCTGTCTTCTTTGACCCTTGAGGTCTTCATCTCAACAACGAACATCACTCACTCGCTCCAGGATACGTTGTAGTTTTACTCACTGCCACTCACACACTGTAAGCTTTTCTGACAAACCACTACACATCGTCATTTACTTCTCTTGCATGTCTTTCATCTCGTCCGATATTTGTATTTTATTTTCTCCTTGGAAAGCCTTTGGCACTGCTCTTCCTACGCCACAATAATTGTTCTGCAAATATATATTTTTCAATAATACGTCAATGAATAACATAAATAACCTTTGTTTTCATGGAATTCGGCCGATAACTTTTCCTCAGATTTAGAAACGACTTCACTGACCAAGAAATTACAGAACATAGTATATATCCAATTCTCTGCTAACTTTCTCTGCACCAAAACCTCCACACAATCAGTTCAGTCATTCCCACGCTGTGTCCAGCACCAACTTTCCAGACACATTTATTTTCCGAACAAATTCTTTCTAATGTTTTATCTTGGGTCTTGTATTTTCTTCCATTTATTCATTTATACATCTTTCTGGCTTCATTTTCACGGCAGCCCCGTCAATTCCTCCCCCTTTGTTTCTTAACAACAAACTTTTGGTCCCCCGTCAAAACTCCTCTCACAGTTTTCTATCACAACACATTTCTTGCTGCCTTTTCTCCTCTTAATGCCTGCCAATGTTTCCTGCCTTTAATAATACCACCTTCAAAGATACAATGCCCGGAGAGTCTTGTTTGTTTCCTTAGTTTATCACGCTGTGCCACACGTATTTCTTTTCTTTCTGGACAGGCTCTTTATTGGACTGCAGCCCCGAGCAACACTTCTGCTCACAGATGCACCTTCTGCTTACACACGCACTCTGCTGCATCTCGTATTCATTCACTTCTTTCGTCTACACAGGTGTTGTCAGCGACTTACTACTTATTCATACATCTCTCTCTCTCTCTCTCTCTCTCTCTCTCTCTCTCTCTCTCTCTCTCTCTCTCTCTCTCTCTCTCTCTCTCTCTCTCTCCGTCTTCCACGTACAAGCAATATTTTTTTCTGTAGTGTTTCCCTCAGTGTGATTTCTCCTTCAAACCTTTCCTGGTTTTATTTTTTTCCCTCTCGTATTCTTTCTTCGATTTTATCCCCTCTCTCTCTCTCTCTCTCTCTCTCTCTCTCTGTGACTCCTTTCCTCTATATAAGCGGCCACCATTCCTACGTTCTCTCGCACGCTTCCTCTCCATCCTGCATCAGTATATGACGGGCAGTGGGCGATGACTGACTTCCTGGATACCGTCTTCCCTTCACCCCTCGCAGCCTGAGGCACCCCTTGGCTCTCTTACGGTATAGCTATTAGCAACCCTCGCCGTACCTGTCACACCTACGCAGCCCATTAACAATCTCTACAGTCTCTACCGCCTTCAGTTTCTCTAGAACAATACCATAACTCGGCAGTTCTTAGCTCCATTCATTCATGGAGGGCGTGTTTTTGTGCCGTCTTTGAAGCTTTTCATTGTCTTTCTTGTCTGAAGCTTAACCTCCCCCCGTCACCTCGCTCACTTTTATAATAATGAAATTTTCCTCTCATTCTTTATCCATCTTCCCATCTCGTGCATCGTTGGGCTTCGTTTTAATTAATCCACATCAATCAACCTTGGATCTTGATGGGTTTTAATAAGTTCTCTCTCTCTCTCTCTCTCTCTCTCTCTCTCTCTGGAAAACATTTGCCTTACATGCCACGCTCTTTCTCTCTCTTTTACCGGGAATTAATCACTGTATTTCTCTCCCAGTCCCTCACTCCAGTCCTCGTCTGGCGGGGTCGCTCGCATCTAAGGTTTTGTTTGCTATCCACTGGTCCCGAAACGAAATTAAATACAATACAGGGGCTTTTATTTACACAAAATCGTGTGCCCCGACAATTTTCATCGACTGACAAATTTCCAGTGAGTGAACAGTGTGAAGCGGGAGAAAGGAAATACTTCAAAAGATAATAATTCGGTCTGGGTGTTACGGACTGGAAGCAATTTGAGGTGTATGTATATGTAAACCTTGATCGTAATTTTTTTATTCTTCCTTTGTTTTCTTGGTTTGAAGGTGGTAAAGATTTTTTAATAGTTCCGAAATGGCGAGCTTTGATCTTAGGGGCTGTGGGGCTGCGGCGCACGAACGGAGTTATATTGGATCAGGAGGGAAAGAAAATATATAAAAAAGGGGCGTGTGTGTGATGGAACTTCCAGGAGGAAGGGGAGGAGGGACGGAAGACTTGAGGATGTGGAAGGAGAATGAGCGGATGCGAGGAGGCGAGGGAGCGCAACATGAAGATGGAGTTTTATATAAGGGGTCACTGAGGTGCAAGGGATGCTGGGAAGTGTGTGAAGGAGAGAGAAAATATCGCAGATGAAGTTGAAGACGACGTGTGGCATAAAGCAGAGGAAAAAGTGTGGGAAAGCACTGGAAGAACCGAGTGATGAATTGAGGAAGATGGATAAAAAAAATGCACACAAAAGTGAATTAAAGAAAATCCTTTTACTTCCAAAACAATTCTACAACCATTTTGATGTTTTATTGGGATAGGAGGTTGCTTTTAGTCGTAACTCCCGTGATAGGAAGTAAACAATTATAGAATGTTTCAGACCTATCAGATCTAAAGTGCACGTTGCTTGCCTGCATTTCGTGTGGTGCGTCAAAAATGCACTAACCATTTAGCGTGATGAAGGATAACAGGGCGCGAGGAAGCAGGCTAAGTGCTCCTCTGCTCCCGGGGTGGATGTTGTGGATGTGTTTCTAGTGGAGGCAAATACTGTTCATCACGGCCTGTTATCTCACTTCCTCTCTCAGGCTATGCTATAATCTCCCTATCTCTGCATTCACCCCCCCCCCCTATGTTCCCTTTCCTCTCTCCCCTTGATTCTTTTTCTTCCCCCTCGCTGTCCTGCCTCGCCCTCCCACGACTCGTCCTTCAAAACCCTCTGCAGCAGCTGTCTCCCGCCGCAGGTAACAGGTGTGGTGGGACGAGCGGATTTGCTGGCGGCCGCGGCGTTTCTAGCCTCCTTCTGCGCCTACCACAGGTGAGACCAAAAATTGCTTGTTCCAATAAAATACGGACACGACCGCCAAAGTTTTCGAAAAAAAACCACAACAAAAAACAAAAGTTGCTTCACAGACATGGCTTACAATTTTCCTTTTGTGTGTGTGTGTGTGTGTGTGTGTGTGTGTGTGTGTGTGTGTGTGTGTGTGTGTGTGTGTGTGTGTGTGTGTGTGTGTGTGTGTGTGTGTGTGTGTGTGTGTGTGTATCCAACTCGCCCCATCGTTAATCTTTAGTTTGAGCTGGAGCACCACGGAAATCCCATCCACTTCAGGTCGGTGGTGGCTGCAGGGAGCGGAAGGGAAGGGGCGTGGCTGCGGTGGGCGGCAGTGTGGGCGTGCATGGGCGTGGGCTGCAAGGAGCACGCTCTCACCGTCCTGGGCGTGTGCGTGGCATGGGACCTCGCAATGCACGCATCTGCTCTCAGGAGGCAAGTCTTGTATGTTGTGCTGTGCCACCCCACCACCACACCACAGCCTCCACTACACAGTCCCTCCACCACACAGTCTCTCCACTACATCCCCTCCACCACACACAGCCTTTCCATCACAGCCCCTCCACCACACAGCCCCTCCACTACACAACCATCCACCACACATCCTCTCCACACCGCACAGCCCCTCCAGACTGCTATAGAGGCTACATAAAATGCTCAGGAGACGCAAAATCACATATCACGAGTAGCAGATCATAATTAATTTCATAGAGAATAAAAAGAACGTTTCAAACAAAGGAACATCACACATTTGCATAAAAGGATAGTAGAAATAACACAAGAACACACACACACACACACACACACACACACAAATTGTCTAGAGAGCATTTACCATCAGTTGGTAAGGTGCCAGAACCCCTGCAAGCACTGTCAAAAATATTCCCCTGTTCCCAACACACACCAAGTCCCTGGACGCAGAACACTACACTCCAGCCCCTCACGAGCTGGTTGCAATAACACGTGTACCTGACGTCTCTTACTTCCCCCCTCAACAGGTGTGTCCTGGGGAGGTGGGACTCGTGCTTACTCACCTGCCTCGCTCGGAGATTAGGCAAAGTGATTGGTCTGGTGAGTTTTACAGCGCACGTTCCCTTTCTACTAAACCATTTACGTTATTCATCACGCAGGCATTACAGTAATTAATACACCCTCGAAGCAATTTAACTAAACTCCAATTTCCAATATCCTGCAACAAAATGTGTATATCGGTGCTTGAAAATTATTAGGGAAGTGACTTTGTTCTGTCTCCCCTGTGCGCCCTAAGAGCGTGGTTGTGGTGAGCGTCAGAGTGGGGATGATGAGGGCCGCTCCAGTCTTCTCGGATCAGGACAACCCCGCCTCCTTCAGCCGCAGTCCCCTTACCAGGTAAAGCCTCTGAAATCCGCCTCGTGAAAATATCCCTTACTTTTACTTAAAATGGAAACTAAAATAGCTCATTATGAATCATCTTTCTTATCAGCACTTAAACTCTAACGCTAGACTTCCAATATGGCTCTATTCTACTGTGCACACTGAGGTCACTGGAGAGTGTGTGTGTGTGTGTGTGTGTGTGTGTGTGTGTGTGTGTGTGTGTGTGTGTGTGTGTGTGTGTGTGTGTGTGTGTGTGTGTTCGCTGGGGGGATTAACATGTGGGATCCTGAGGCAGCCTGCTCTCCAGCTCGCAAGTCGAGGCTAAACCATTGAGGCACATGTTCCACTGGGCTCTCCCGTCTCATGCATTAGTCATTTCACTTGGAATTTGAAACGAAAAGTCTCTTTCTCTAGTGAGATTAAGCGGTGTAGGCGACGTAAGGAACTTTTCCCCCACGGACGAATAATTAGGTTCCGCATCTCAAGATCCTGGTGACTCAAGTGACTAATAAAGTCTTCGCCTTCTCTCCCCTGCCAAGGTTCCTGACGAAGACCTATTTACCGGCGCACAACACGTGGCTCCTGCTGTGCCCTGTGCAGCTCTCCTATGACTGGCAGCTGGGATCCATTCCTCTTGTGACTTCACTATCCGACCCAAGAAACGCCGCCTCTTGTGCACTGTACGGCGCCCTCGTCCTCCTCCTCTTCTCCTCCTTCAGATCGAGGGTAAGGCGGTCTGACTCACTGGCTAATTGACTGTCTTAAGGCGCGGGAAAGTGGAACCATACAGTGGGCGGAAGGAGTGTGTGGGTTTGTGAATACATGGTTTAGTACGCCACTCGTTCAGGTCGCGCGCGTAGGTGGACACACAGAAAGAAAGAAAGATAAAAATACGAGGAAAACCAGAAACTCGGACGGGGACAGAGGAAACAAAAATCAGGAAGGGAGAGAGGAAAAGTCATCAGCAGGGAGGGAGGGAAAGAGGAAGAGGAAAGTCATTGAGCAAGTCCACATTTCTCGGGACACGAGGCATGCCATGTTCATAAATCGGTTTTCCTCAGTCACGGTGGCAAGGTTTTTCCTGGTTTTCTGACTGCCTGGTTCTGGTTCCCCCGCAGCAGAGTCAGGAGGGCCGGGCATCGCTGTGGGCTCTCCTGGTGCTGGTTATTCCATTCCTCCCGGCGTCCAACCTGCTATTCCCCGTCGGCTTCATGGTGGCTGAGCGCGTCCTCTACATCCCAAGGTACGTGGCGCGAGGTGTGCACTCATACCACAGCCCACACTCTGATGAAAAGTGACGTGTTCTGACATGTGTGGCGAAGAAAGGTCTGATGCTCCATTTTTTTTTTTTATACATAAATTAGCTTGTGATAGCGTACATATAACTGTTTACTATGATGTATCTGTTTGTTTGTCCATTTATATATTTGCATAATTATATTTGACTTTTTTTTTTTATCTATCTACTGACCTGTCCACTTAATCATTTACTTGCGTTTATCTGTCTATTAATTTCTCTAACTAACAATCTATCTATCTATCTATCTACCTATCTATCTATCTATCCATCTATCTACACATCTATCTAAGCCAAGACAAGTTTTCTTTTTTCACATTTCTATTGTTACATCTTTTAACAAAAAATATTGTCCCTTTTCGTGTGGGATTTTGCCTTTGTTTTGCAGAATCCGTGTCTCTTTCTTTTTACAAACACAATTTTTTTTTTTTTCAAACATTTTCTTTTCTCACGCAATTTAGTCTACATAAAAACATAAGAAAGAAGGGAAGCTGCAAGAAGCGACCAGGCTTACACGTGGCAGTCCCTGTATGAAATATACCTACCTATTTCCACCTATCATCCCCATCCATAAACCCGTCTAATCTTCTTTTAAAGCTCCCTAATGTCCTAGCACTAACAACATGATTACTGAGTCCGTTTCACTCATCTACCACTCTATTTGAGAACCAATTTCTTCCTATCTCTTTCTTGAACCTAAATTTTTCAAGCTTGAACCCATTATTTCTTGTTTTATCCTGGAAGCTGATCCTAAGAATTTTGCTTACATCCCTCTTGTCGTAACCCTTATATCACTTAAAGACTTCTATCAGGTCCCCTCTTAACCTACGTCTCTCTAAAGAATGTAAATTTAACAGCTTCAATCTCGCCTCGTGAGGAATAAAGAAGTCTATACTGCTGAACACTCATCGCTCACAAACCTGCGCATTTCCTCAGCCACAGCGACACGATTCACACGCACCTGAATCTCTGTTCATTTATTTTTGCATTAAATATATGTTCATATTTGTATAAATTTGCATCCACAATTGTGTGATTACAATCTAGTTGCTTCGATAATTTGTTGCATTTAAAGCATTCATTTACCCAACTGTTGAATCGCATTACGTTACAGCACACACACACACACACACACACACACACACACACACACACACACACTTTTTTCCGTCTCCCTTCATGCATGACGTTTTTCTTTGTGTTATTGGCCATTGGAACACTAACAAAAATACTAAACCACATCTGTCTCTAACATGCAATCAAAAAGCTGGTTCTTTGGTTCAGTTCTTTAATTCGACCATTTCCAAACGATAGCCATTAAAATCAACTAGTTTCCTCCTTCCCCCTTAAGTGTATTTTGTGATACGCTTACATGTTCACGCCTCATCTCAGTATTGACACAGACCTCTTGTCAAAACACATCACAATCTCACGACACACACCACAACTTCAAAATGCACATCAGAACCTCACTGCACACAACACATCTTTTATATTTAAACCACAATCTCACCACACACACACACACACACACACACACACTACAGTCTCACCATATCATAACCTCAACACAAACTCAAACCTCACCAAACGCCACAGCCTCACCACTTATGAATTTATAACGCTTCACACCACAAACTCACCACAAACTCGCAACACACAGCACAACCTCACCACACACTCACCATAAGCTCAACACACATCGCATAACACACTATACACCGCACTATACACACTATACACTCATTACACATACACACACACACACACACACACACACACACATACACACACAAACACACACCACAACCTCACTACACACTATAACCTAAATATTTCACTCAACACACCACAAATGCACCATACACTACACAACCTCACCACACAAACCACAGCCTCATCACACACACCACAACCTCAAACCAGACACTATGTAACTCCTACAAACACCACAACTAACTTCACCATCTGTTTCGCCACCCACAGCCTCGGTTGGTGCACTCTTGTGGGAATCGGGGCGGCGAGGGTAGGCGTGGGTGTGTCCCGAGTGAGCGGCAAGCTGGGAAGAGGACGGGCCGCCACCCATCTCCTCCTCGCCCTCCTCCTCGCCTTTTCCTTCCGAACATTACGCAGAAACCTCGACTGGCGCTCCCGAGAAGAACTTTTTACGTGAGTGTTTGTGACTTTTCTTCCTACCCTTTCTCGTAAATCTCTAATCTCTCTCTCTCTCTCTCTCTCTCTCTCTCTCTCTCTCTCTCTGCTGCCACTGTCCCTGTCTCACCGGGCCAACTAAGCCTCCCCCTCCACTCTTCAACCGGTTTACAGTTACTTGGTACTGGGGCGGATGGTACTCAGGTCACATGATGATCCTTAAGACTGATCGGCCTCAGTGCAAATAGGCCTCAGTATGTTTGATGGTCGAGACATTTGGTACGCAAAATGCCTCTAGACTCAGACGTTTGGACTACAGGCTTCGTGAAGGTAACATGTGGATCCACACACACCAATATAACGTTTGCCAACCCAGCCATCCACTCAACCATATCCACCCACGTATATCTACCTACCACCTTCCCAGTGGGAGTGTCTGTCATTAGCTGCGCTAAGACACGGTCGACCCAGTCTTAGCGGCCGAGTGTATTTATGACAGGCGCGCAGTTTATAATAAAAAAAATACACCATTTTTTCCTCCCAATGTTTCATAGCTAAGATTGCATAACTACCATTACTACTGCTACTGTGTTTACTGCTACGGCTGTGTTTTCTTTCTCGATATTATAAGTTTTTTGTGGCCCCGTTCGTAAAAGTTACAGATCGTTTTCTGGACTTTTTGTTATTATCACTAAACCTGTAAAGATTTTTATATTCACGATATTAGTTAAAGTTTATGACAAATCAAAATATATAGTGCATTCCAGTCTGGGCGTCTTCTTTCTTCTCGCGATTTTCAAAATGAATTACGTTACGTAAATAGAAGCGCAGAGACGAACATTTTCCCTGCCTTCCTAATTGTCTGTACATCAATATTTGGCCAAACTTCGGGGTGTTTCCAGTCTGAAAAATGAAGGAAAGCCAGAATTAACCACGAAAATAGATAAATAACTCCAAAAATACCTTAAATAAGGCTTAAATGAATTGAAGGTTACAGCCCCGTTCAGTGTTCACCACTTTCATCTGGATGGAAGTCAGTGGTTGGATGGATGAGTTGGTAAATGGATTGAGGGTGGTTGAGTGGATGGGTGGATGTGGTTGAGTAAGTAGATGGATGGTTTGTTTAACATTATATTAGTGTTTGTGGGTCCACATACTACTTTCACGATGCCTCTAGTCCAGACGTCTGAGTCTAGAGACATTTTGAGGACCAAGTGGTTTGGGTGCCAAGTGTCTCGAGTACCAAACGTCCTGAGGCCTACTTACACTCATGTCGATCTGTCTTAAGGATCATCTGACCTGAGGCTTTTATGACCTGAGTGCCATCCGCCCCAGTACCACGTGACTACCTCCCCTCTTCACCCAGGTCGGGGCTCCGGACGCTGCCTCACAATGCCAAGATGCACTACAACTACGCCAACCTGCTGAGGGACCAACACCGCCCCGAGATGGCCATAGTCCACTACAGGGAGGCCATCAGGTGAAGTGCCAAGATACGTCTCTCTCTCTCTCTCTCTCTCTCTCTCTCTCTCTCTCTCTCTCTCTCTCTCTCTCTCTCTCTTACATCACTTCTTCAACTTACAAACTACGAAGTTTTCTTTCTTTTCTCCTACTCCAGCTCTTTCCTCGTCCCTGCCTCCCCTCTCCCTCCCTCCTCCCTGCCTCCCCCCACAACAGAAATCAAAGTCTCCCTCAACCTTCCATCACCATTAAGAAAACTCGGAGCGGTCCTTTCGTAGTGCCACCAACGAAATGCCTTTTCCCCCAAAGTTGAGGGGGCGGGCAGGGGAAAAAAGAAGAAGGGGACAAAATCACCTCCAGTAATTTCTTGGAGCGAAGCTGGTCCTCTGGAGGGTAAAACCTGCGGTCACTCATTAGCAGAAGGCAGCGTTTCTAATTAAGGAAAGGCGAGTTCTAAATTCATTTTGTGATCAAGGGCTGGAGGTTTCTCTCTATTCTCCACCGTTGCCCCTTTAATCCGGACGAAGACCGGGGAGTCTCACTTTCTGTGATTACCTTCGTTGCCAGGGAAAGAAAGGTGTTGATCGTCCCAGTGATTGTGTTACCGGAGTAGCAGAGCGAGTGGAGAGAGAGAGAGAGAGAGAGAGAGAGAGAGAGAGAGAGAGAGAGAGAGAGAGAGAGAGAGAGAGAGAGAGAGAGAGAGAGAGAGAGAGAGAGAGAGAGAGAGAGAGAGAGAATCAATTCCACTTTTCCTCGGTTGGGACAGGCTCTGGTGGGTGTACCCCAGTGCCCACAACAACCTGGGGACACTGCTCCTCCAGCGACACCCAGAAGGCACCCAGTGGGAGG
The DNA here is from genome assembly GCF_035594125.1 of Scylla paramamosain. Taxonomy (NCBI): domain Eukaryota; kingdom Metazoa; phylum Arthropoda; class Malacostraca; order Decapoda; family Portunidae; genus Scylla; species Scylla paramamosain. The sequence goes on from NC_087174.1 coordinate 720,132, forward strand.
ACGAGGCAGAGTGGCATTTCACGGTAGCACTGCAGACTCACCCAGGACACCAGCACGCGGGACGCAATCTGGCTGCCCTCTGGAGGTGAGTCTCTCTCTCCCCCCCCTCTCTCTCTCTCTCTCTCTCTCTCTCTCTCTCTCTCTCTCTCTCTCTCTCTCTCTCTCTACGAGGCTATAGACCAATGCGACGGCGCCCGGCTGAGAGGCGGAAGTGCCCTTGCAAACTTAATTTACTAATTTTGATTTTTGTTGAGCAGACATTAGGAATTTTCCACTATATTCACACGCTCTAACTTTTTCCACCCAATATTTACTTTTCGGTTTCAAAATTTGTTTTTTATATATATTTTTCAGCTCTTGGTCTCCCTCTCTTCCTCCCTTCCCTCGCTTATCCTTTTTCCTTCTTCCCTCCTTACTAATTCTCCCCCTCTCAGGCAACAGGGGCGCGTTAACCCAGCGGTCTCTCTGCTGGAGTCCCACTTTGTCCCCGAGGATGAGGAGAGCGGGGACACGGGCCGCCTCCTCGCTGACCTTCTCCTACAGGAAGGTCGTCACAAAGAGGCCGAGGACGTCTTCCTTAGACTAACAGCGGCACAACCCTCCAACCCCGCCGTGCTAGCAGACTACGCCGCCTTCCTGCACAAGCTGGGTTAGTTAGTCTTGCCCCTTCCCTTTATTTCATCAGCACTCACCTTGCTCTCCCTCCCAGCCACGCACGCAGAGTCCTTTTCCTTCTCCCTCGCACAAACTCGTGCTGCTCACGCACGCCTTATTCTTTACAAACTAGAGCTCGCTCGTATCCCGCCACGCAAAACTGCAAAACCCCGCAAAGCAAGACGTATCATTACAAGAAACACAAATAAGGATAAGAAACAAAAATCGTGATTCAGGTGATTTCAAAGAAAGGACTCGCTGTATTCTGAAGCAGTGCACTACGTTATCCCTTTAAAGGCACATCTATTCCTGTCAGTCAGCGCTTCTCTTTTCCTTTTCCTTGTGGAGGTGAAATCACTCTCCTCTTAGTTTCCTGCATCTTTCTGCCCTCCATCAGTGAGGCAGTGACACGATTAACTTCTCAATGGCTCTGCAGTGAATGTTTAGAGACGAAGAGCGAGTAGATTTCAATGTAGTGAGTACGAAACGTGTCGTAGGTGCCCCTGTTAACGTGATTGTGATGAGCTGCTCCAATCTAGGTAGTCGGCAAGTTTCAATTCCTAATTCTCTCTCTCTCTCTCTCTCTCTCTCTCTCTCTCTCTCTCTCTCTCTCTCTCTCTCTCTCTCTCTCTCTCTCTCTCTCTCTCCATGATAGTCGAACTGAAGAAGCGGGGGCGTTGATAGTTGTCTGAACGTCTCATTTGAAAATATGACCGTCCACCCACACACGCGCGTTGCTTTTTAAGATTCTAAACACGAGTTAATTTCGAAATGTTCTGCTGCCAACTCCCCAACCTCGTCTCCCTCGTGTATTAAACTCAGGTTGCTTCTACGGTTTATGTAACACCTACACGTATGTCTGCTCTCAAGTTACTGCACAGGAGAACTTACGCTTGTGAAAAACTTGTCACCGTGGAAGTTGTGGCATGGGACTTCTCGTAAAAAGGCAGAATGTAAATAAGTAGACCCCATCCTATGCCTCCCCACGGGAACCATAACATTAAGACCCGTCCCGTGAGACCCCGTGCAGGTGACTACAATAAGTGTCCCCGCACGTTACACCCCTCCTACTGCGTCTGCTGCTTCCACTCACCCGCATTCGCTTGTCACGGGCACACTTTCAAGACCACAGCCTTCATAACATCACTAACACTCAACTATACAGGACCAGTGACATCCATTACTAAAAGCATATAACCTCACTGACATCGATGTAAGACCACAAACCTGCTAAGATCCATCCAAGACTGTTACCTATTGGACATCTACCCTTGCTCCCTCCAACACAACCCCACCATAACCCAAAACGGCGGCACCAGGGCCATGACACAGCTAATACCTACTCCCGGCCCCGCTCACTCCCTCAGGTCGAACAGAAGCAGCAGCTCGGCACTTCGAGGCGGCACTCAGCTTGGATCCCGCCCACACCCACGCCCTCACCAGTTACGCTGCACTTGTCACCGCCCACGATCACCACGCCGACGCCCACCACCTGTACACACGGTGAGCCTCCCCACCCTTGTCAACACACTGGTGCACAAGTGATGGTGATAGTTATGAATTACCTGTCTGTCTTTTTCCCTCCGTTATTTTATTCCTGGAAGTGAACGTGCTTGTTTGTCAGCATCCTCACTCAGTTTCATATTTCATGTCACGTGTGCCTCGTAATCTTTTTACTCTAAAAATACAAAATAAGGCACAAGCAACATTTAAACACATGTCAGCTCACTCTGAAGGATAGAATGCATCACGTGATCCGTTTGTCTGTAGCCTTCACAGGGCACTGGCGCGGCACTGGGACCCTGACACGGCCATGGCCCTTGCTCGCCTCTGCATTCTAATGGGGAAGCTGGGAGAGGCAGACTCGGTGCTCAGCCGCATCACACAACACCACCCCACGCACCTCACTGCGCGTGTCCACATGGTAAGGACTTGCCGGCTGGAAATTCATCCGCTGGGTTAACATCTGCACACTTTGGTGCCTAATCTGCTGGCGAAAAAAATATACGAGTAACAGGAGACGATCAAATTTAATAATAATATAAGAGTATCTAGAACAATATAATTATAAAAAAGGACACCATTACTTATTAAGGAGATTACTAGTACTCTGTCTTTACGAAGCAGCGCCTTCCTCGTGCTAGTTAGCGTCATCCTTCACTGATCAACATTTTCATGATAAAAGCAAATAAACATGAATGTATATACACTTTAAAAATGACCACTAAACAACTTTTCTGTGTGTGCACGTGTGTTGCAGGCGCAGGTTCGACTCCAGCAGCGGCACTACGGGGAGAGCGAGAGCCTCCTGGAGGGGGTGCTGAGGGAGGCGCCGCTCCACCAGGAGGCACTCTACCACCTCTCGCTCCTCTACTCCTCCACTAACCGCTCCGGCGAGGCTCTGGAGGCGGCGACGGCGGCAGCTAAGGCATGCAGGGAGCCACGGGACCTGTGTGCCCTGCTGCACGCCCACCACGCCGACCTGCTGCACACCCTCACCTTCCTGGAGGATGCTGTCACGGTGTGTGTGTGTGTGTGTGTGTGTGTGTGTGTGTGTGTGTGTGTGTGTGTGTGTGTGTGTGTGTGTGTGTGTGTGTGTGTGTGTGTGTGTGTGTGTGTGTGTGTGTGTGTGTGTGTGTGTGTGTGTGTGTGTGCATGAGCGTGCAAGAAGTAAAAAAATTCTCTCTGCCCCCTCAGAGCTATCAGTTGGCGGTGAGGATGGAGCCAGCTCTCTCCCGGGCTCACCTCAACCTGGGCGCCATCTACCACACGCAGGTGAGCAGCGGTGAACAATGATGCCGTACAATTACCATATTCTTTGTCTCCTGTGTTAACAATGCCCAATGTACAGTAATACTCATGGACGTAAACTGTAGTACGTAACTATAACATACTCATTAGCCTGCTCTTTGCCGAGTGCAGTGAACTTGACCTACTAGCCCCGACTTCATCCCTGACTTTTCCCTTTAAGCACAGGCAATACCAAACATTTTTACCCATTTTTTCTTCCACGTTTTTCAACTATCATTTTCATTCGATGCTGAAAAAAAACACGTGCTGGTGCGAATGACTGACCTCCATCACTGTCCCTTTCCCTTCCCCAGGGTCGCTACCAGCTGGCATGGAAACACTACCAGTCTGCCCTCACCCGGGACCCTCACAACTCGCTGCTACTGGAGAACATCGAGAAACTGCGCCGCGTCATGAATCCTGAGGCGCGCGGGCGGTGACCCTGGCAGGAGGGCGCGCACCAAGGTTCTCCGTGAACATCAACAACTCTTGTCTGAGGATCTTTTTATTTATTTATACTGAGTGAACGCGACGTGTGGACATGAAAAACTTGAACTCCCACGGCCCTTAATTACGAGAGGGTTACCTACATGCCAAAGAATTATCAGTGCTAAACTAGTGTAACATGTGAAGTAGAAATATCAAGTGTTGTTGCCCCAGATTACGACAGGGCCGCCTACATGCCAAACATGAACAGTGCTAAACTAGATACATCTGCAATAGAGAAACCTATACGCTCTTATCGCCCTAGATTGTAACAGGGCCACCTTGCCATTCACGACGACGCAGAATGAACGATAATCACAACAGACCATGCCAGCCACGTCGGCCTCACACACTCTCTGGATGCAGTAGTAGATGCAGCTGGCTCTGGGTGGCCTCTGGAGAGGGCTCAGCAGGTGGCAAGAGCATGACATTAGCCGTGAGGAAATAATCTGGTTTAGTTATTTGCGAGGGCGTGTCCGGCGGCCCCTCTGGGAAAGGCCTCACCCCGCGCTAGTCAGTCAGCCTCGTCCTGCCTTGCTCAGACCCCGCCTCTGCGTCTAGTCTTAGTATACCATATGCTGACTCCTCACGTATACTTCATATCCATATCCATGCATAACACTGATCACCGCATCGTGTGTGATCTGCGAGCTGCCGTGATGCCGCTGAGCTGTTAGTCAGTCACCCGAGGGCTGGATCTCTGACCCCTCGTGCGGAACACATCCGTTATAAGAGCGTAAAATATGTCAACAAATTCTCTCAGGAAATAATATATAACTGTAGGTAAGCTAGTGCGTACCATAAAAGAGAAATACGATGTTGTATAATGTGACATAATATAGTGTAATTATTTTATATCTTAACGGCTGATATGAGTTGCCAAGATATTACCACTAAGAGGAAGCAACCCGCAGCAGCATTGCCGAGGCTGTGAGGGTT
>NC_087174.1:730000-737500 GCF_035594125.1 Scylla paramamosain
TCCTACGTCTCAGCGCCTTCCTTCTCCTCCATCCCTTACTCCTAAAGTTACATTCTTTCTCTCACATTTAACTCCTCTCGCCCCGAAAGCCAAGAAACTCAGTATGGAAGCATCACAAAAAGACAAAAAAAAAAAAAAAAGAAGAGGAAAATAGAAAACTACATCAAAAAAGGGAGAAGATATAGTAGTAATTTTTTTTTGCTTTTTTCTTTTTTCATCCAGCAAAATCCCATGAAAGGACAGACAGTCTTTGATCCAATGCCGGAACTCAATTTTGATATAACGAGGTTCCACACCCTTGTTATGTGGTTTGTTTTTCCTTCCTCATTTTTTTTCTACCTCTCTCCTTTTTTCATGGCGAGATGCGAGACGTGTGAGGGATAGAGACGCAATGGACTGGGGAATGAGGTGACAAAATGGGGAAATAGGGAAGATCAGTGAGTGGGATGTGTAATTGAGCGTGTGTGTGTGTGTGTGTGTGTGTGTGAAGACTCTGATTCGTGAGCAGGTTAAGGTTACGTGGGAGAAATGAAAGGAGATAAGTGACTGGGCTGAGGGAGTGTGGGAAGAGGAAGATGAGGGCTTTATGAAGAGAGAGGGAGGGAGAGAGAGAGAGAGAGAGAGAGAGAGAGAGAGAGAGAGAGAGAGAGAGAGAGAGAGAGAGAGAGAGAGAGAGAGAGAGAGAGAGAGAGAGAGAGAGAGACCCGGTACCGATTCTCTCTCTCTGTACCCACACACACACACACACACACACACACACACACACACACACACACACACACACACAGCCTCCACGCTACAATTATTTCACCAGTAACAAATAAAGAAAAAAAGAAAAAAAAATGTCAGCTGATGATACAAAGGCTTTCACCCCCCAGGCGATTTCCCCACTGCTGCCTCCGTCACCGCCCCCACAACGCTCCCTCACGCCCTGCCCGCCCCATCCCCCTCACGAGACGCCACTGTCACCCCGCCACCACGACTGCGCTTCATCTGCCTCAGCACGGCTCACACACTAACGCACCGTCCTTTTTCCGGTGTGTGTGTGTGTGTGTGTGTGTGTGTGTGTGTGTGTGTGTGTGTGTGTGTGTGTGTGTGTGTGTGTGTGTGTAGCAGTCTTGTTATGGCTAATGTTAATGGCGGTGGTGGTGGTAGTAGTAGTAATAATAGTAGTAGTTATCGTTATTATTATTATTATTATTATTATTATTATTATTATTATTATTATTATTATTATTATAACTATCATTGTTACCATTATTTCCCGCATGATGCATTATGCAGCTAAAATTTTCCAGGAAAACGCTGTCCATTATCAATTTCACACTGAGAAAACTTGGGTTAATCCGTTTAGCCTGTTTTGCTCGCCGGGAGCAGGACCACAAAACCTTGGCGGCTAGTTATGTGGGAGGGGGAGGCAGGAGAGAGAGAGAGAGAGAGAGAGAGAGAGAGAGAGAGAGAGAGAGAGAGAGAGAGAGAGAGAGAGAGAGAGAGAGAGAGAGAGAGAGAGAGAGAGAGAGAGAGAGAGAGAGAGAGAGAGAGAGAGAGAGAGAGAGAGAGAGAGAGAGAGAGTGTGTGTGTGTGTGTGTGTGTGTGTGTGTGTGTGTGTGTGTGTGTGTGTGTGTGTGTGTGTGTGTGTGTGTGTGTGTGTGTGTGTGTGTGTGTGTGTGTGTGTGTGTGTGTGTGTGTGTGTGTGTGTGTGTGTGTGTGTGTGTGTGTGTGTGTGTGTGTGTGTGCAGCATCTCCTTCATATATTATTCAACAAGGTATAATGAAGCCCACTGGGCTACCTCTGGATTTGGCTTGACTGTGACTGGAAGTGGAGCGTGGCGGGCGAGGGGAGGCGGAGGAGAATGAAAAAGGCACAAGTGAGAGGACCCGGCGGAAATGGATGTCGGGGGGAGGGGGAAAAGTTAAGAAGGACAGAAGTGGCAGCGAGAAGGTGACATGAAGATGGAGACAGAATGAGAAGGTTGAGGGAGGAGTAGAACGGGCCGTGAAGTAGAGTCAAGTAGACGGAGGGACGCAGGAAAGGTGGAAACGGTGTGGAGTTTAAAAGTTTGGTGAAAGCTTCCACACATGACCGTCTTGGTGGAGTGAACCGCTGGTGTGTGGAGAAAAAATGTGTGAGGGCGTGGATAGGGAGCACAGGAACGTAAGGGCGTGTGTGGCTTGTGTCGTGTTATGAATTGGAGTGCCGGAGGCGGTGTGTCGCGTGTGTGCACAGGGCAGGAAAAGGAAAGGCAACATTAATGCAGTAATGTGAGGCGCTACGGCGCGAAAAGGGAATTGCTCTTTTCTACGTTCAGGTTTCATGGCGTATTTTTCATCACTAAGGATGCAATTTCAAAATCCCTTTTCTTTGCACTTCAGCTATGCGAGTTTAGAATAGTGTTCGTTAGTTTGTTGCACATCATCTTCATGTCGTTCATTGAAAGTGTTGCCACGCATCTAGGCAGACGCGTTTGTGGCGCTATGGTCAGCTACCTCGGGATCATCCGCTGTTAACAAAACGGAGACTACAGGCGAATGAGACAGGCCAGGCAGAAAAAAATTCCTACCTACATGCCAAACATCGATAAAAGAATCAAAATTTTATAACTGAATCACCGTCAAGCTCACAGCAAACAAAACCTAAAAGCCTCCCCGGGGCAGCAGTGTCCCGCCCGCCCCGCCACCTGCGCCACGCTCGGAGAGGCGGCAACGCAGACCTGGGCTTTTCAGCGATGAAAAAGAACGAAGGTTATGTCCGTTGATTAAAGGCACACTCTCCCTCCTTCGTTGATTCTTTCTCATGCACATGCACACACACACACACACACACACACACACACACACACACACACACACACACACAAAGAAAGAGAGAATGAAATGAACTTTGAAAGGGCAACCGACATAGAAACGTGCGACATTATTTAAGGAATTTCAATGAAATTGTTCTCGGGCTAATTGAGTTTACAGAGGTGAAGGGCCGCCTCCTCCTGGCGGCGGCCGTGGGGGCTCGGCGGCGAGAGCATGCATTAAGGTGGCCACCAAAGGCTCCTTTGATTAATGTTTACCAGGCTGCCGAGGACACGAATAATTCATGCCCCGTGTTGCGCGGCGCGGCGGTGCAGGTATCTTAATTAAGCTATAAATCTGTCACGGCGCCCAGATCCTTCGACTGCCTTCCGCCCAACGCCCCTGCCGGGGCTACAAGAGCTGCCGGAAACACTTCCGTCGTCACCCGTCACGCGGCGGCGTGTCACCCGCGTCATGACGCTCTAAAAGTGTCACCGTCATGCTTCCATCAAATGTCAAGTCTTACCAAGAAGCCTGCTGGAAGTTGTGCACGGAACAAAAGATATAAAAATATATATAAATAATAAATAGATTAAATTACCAACTACCAAACAAAACATAATTAAATTATAAATAAAATGAAAGGTCATTAATTATCGGCTGTATCCACGCCCCCCACCTCCCCGACACAAATAAACACACACACACACACACACACACACACACACACACACACACACACACACACACACACACACACACACACACACACACATACACGAGCTACACAAAGCTGAAAGCAATACAAGGGGATCCATCCAGGTAAGCATTTCCAGGTAACCTAAATGTTGTAGGAAGGTAGACCAAAATAGATAACCAACACCAAAACACAATTAACACAACGCCAACCACAGTGAGCCGCCTCCTCAACTCCGAGAATATTCATCAAGTCAATTATCTGTCTCCTTGGAACACAGCGAAAATTAACCATTACCCGCCTTGGCTGCATGAAGAGGTCACTGTTCAGGTGAGGGTGGTGAAGGTGGGCAGGTGGGCGGTGGATGGGCGGAGATGACAGCCACGGGGAGAAATGAAGGGAACCGTAAGCAGATTATGGAGGGTGATGATAATGTTGCGTAGGCAGGTTTGCATGTGGGAAAGTGATGCAAGTAAAACAAATGTACAAGCGTCCTTTAGCGAGTAGGCGGGACGGCAAGGAAAACAAATCAGCGTGTTTATAAAGGTGCAATGGTGGAAGAGACGCACTGTATGGGCGTGTGGGCGGTCGAGCTGTGGGCAGAGGGGAAAGTAACACTCTTGCCTGAACAGAAACTAACGACATATCAATCCAATTTAGTTACAGAACAGCGCTCCTGCTACCGAATGGCGCTCTGTCAAACCTCGAGCACTTAATTCTGAAGTCATGAACCGCAACACGCACCACAGCAAGCATGACACAACAACAAGACCTCGCATTTATGAGAGACTGGCATGACTTTATTTCCATTGGTTGGGAGGTCAATTCTATTATCAGCCTCAGCTAATCAAGACTTATCTACGTGATTTAGTCCGTCCCCAAACTTATCTAACCTCTCGAGGAGAATCCATTCTTATGAGTACTGAAGGACGACTGTGTGTGTGTGTGTGTGTGTGTGTGTGTGTGTGTGTGTGTGTGTGTGTGTGTGTGTGTGTGTGTGTGTGTGTGTGTGTGTGTGTGTGTGTGTGTGTGTGTGTGTGTGTGTGTGTGTGTGTGTGTGTAAAAGACTAAAAACACTGATCAATCTACTTCAACATCACCTTCCTCCTCCTCCACCGGAAAAAAAAAATACTGATCGAGGTCTGCCCGGCTACACCAACACAAAAATAGTCCCCAGCTCCTCCACCTGCCGGCCAGCCACTCCGCCAGCCAGGTGAGAGCGGAGGGCAGCGCTAGGCCAGGGTGTGGCTGCTCCCACGCCGATGCTATACGTTTCAAGGGGAACACAAAAAGAGGAAGGGAAAAAAGGAAAAGAGGAGGAGAGGAGGTGAAGGTCACTCCTACGTCCTGGATTCGCTGTGGAGCCTCGCCCCACCCCGCCGCTGGGGAACAAAGACAGGAAAAGCTGCTTGAATCCGCCTCATCTAACCCTCCAGTCCTTCCGATGGGAGAAAAAATTAACGGAGACACACAAAGACTCCAGGGAGAGAAAGACAAAAATTAAGAAAACTTAGGTCGAGGGGAATATCTTTCTCGGGATTTCGAACTATTTTCTCTCTCCTACACATACACACACACACACACACACACACACACACACACACACACACACACACAAGGAAATTGAAAAAGGAATGAGCTAGAGCCTGGAAGCACAGAGAAAAAGGCAGGTGATTCAAGTTTCACGGGTTAGTCGGGAGAAGTTCTGACTTTGGACTAACGCGCAGTGACACCTCAGTGGGTTCTGGGCCTCGCCGTCACCCTCGCCCGTCACTGCAATCCGAACTCAAGCCCAGTAATCTTCACGAGACTTGGTGTGGTAGTGACGCTGAGTTCCCCCGGCAGCACAGAGGCACAGCGGTGATCGATCTTACTACATCATGAGATCTGCCTCCCCACTCAAGTGCCAGTTATCTCAGTGTTTGCTCGTCCTTCACTCACTCCTTTTAGTACTCTCTCTCTCTCTCTCTCTCTCTCTCTCTCTCTCTCTCTCTCTCTCTCTCTCTCTCTCTCTCTCTCTCTCTCTCTCTGTACTATGTCGTTATCTCAATGTTTGTACATCATTCATTCAATCCATTTATTACTCTCTCTCTCTCTCTCTCTCTCTCTCTCTCTCTCTCTCTCTCTCTCTCTCTCTCTCTCTCTCTCTCTCTCTCTCTCTCTTTCGCTAAGGAGCCACAGACATATATTACCTAAAATTTTGTACAGAGAGACCACTTAAAATTCACCGAGTGGTAGAAGTCTCTGAAGGGAAGGACACAGGATAGCTGAGTAAGAATATGAAGGGGTTGTTGAGTCACTGAAGGATGGAAGTCGATAAGGGAAAGGGTAAGGGTCGTTAAGGAGGCGTGTCTCGCTCCCTAAAGAGAGTTATCAAGGGTTGGGTGGCAGCCTCGGAGGACTTAAAAGAAGTGAACCCAACGATTTTCCAGACCCGATGAGCTCCTGTGCATGACACATCTCTGTCTGATTCACAAAAATAAAAGGAGTCATCGCGGGAAATTTATAAAAGGAAAAAAAAAAAAAATCGACCATTTTAAGCAGCATTCCCCTTTGTTCTTGAAGGTCTAATATTTTCCTTGATTTGGAAGGTTTCGCATTTATTCATTGTGAACGCACGCACACACACACACACACACACACACACACACACACACACACACACACACACACACACACACATGAATTTCGTTCTCAGCGAGGGAGAAAAACGATGATAGCGCATCAGACTTTTAAGGAATTACCATAAACAAAGGAGTGGCAGGTCAATCACGTCATGTCCGGCGCTGGCAGCTTGAAGGCAAAGGGTTCAAGGGTTCAAGGGTTCGACTCTCGCTAGCATCATTTGTCAAAAAAAGCATCAATCAGCTGTAACGTGTTCACTCCTTCATTGGCATTCATTACAACTTCCGTCATTAATAAAATCAATGACGATCATACCAATGGTGCGCAGGTGGTGGTGGTGGTGGTGGTGGTGGTGGTGGTGGTGCTGGTGGTGGTGGTGGTGGTGATGATGATAATGATGATGATGATAAGGAGGAGGAGAAGGAGGATATAAGAGATCTCTTTTTAACAACATACAGGAAAAACTTACACAGTTAATCTCCCAAACAAGTCTTCTCTTCAGTGGTTTATGTGGATAAAACTGACAGCGGGAATGACGACGATTAATTTAACATTCCACCAATATGTCGAGAGAGAGAGAGAGAGAGAGAGAGAGAGAGAGAGAGAGAGAGAGAGAGAGAGAGAGAGAGAGAGAGAGAGAGAGAGAGAGAGAGAGAGAGAGAGAGAGAGAGAGAGAGAGAGAGAGAGAGAGAGAGAGAGAGCAAAAAAAAAACTTATTAACCGGAAAAAAAAGGAGGAATCACACGTTTGTTGGAGACGTGGACACTTGGTTAATCTTCCCTGACTTCAGCATTACGATTTTTGCTTGCACAAAGTTGGGCGGCGTTTCTCTGCTTCCACCGAACTGCATTAGTAAGTTAGGTCTGGATTCCGTGGGCTGCCTCTCTCTAATTCTCTGGAAAGTTGGGCTGGAGTGATTCCCTACCACCCCTGCTTCGGTTTGTGCCCAGAACGGCTAACTGTGCAATGGCTACAAGCGTCAGCCTCATTGTGTTCACCTCGACTGTTCATGCGCAAGTCAGTGCGTTTTCCAGTGAAACTTCGGTCAGATTTGCCTTTAATATCTTACATCTCACTTTCGGTCGCTTTCACCTTTAATATTCTACTCACTTTAGACTGGATAGTGGAGTTTACCAGTCGCCTTCTCCCTTTGCTATCCTACGTCTCAATTTAGTTCAGATAATAGAGTTTATCAGTCGCCTTTGTCTTTGCTATCCTGTCTTACTCTCCTTGTGCCTCTTAACTCATAGAATCTGCAGCGGTAGTATGATCACACAGACAGCCTCGTTAGGCCCAATAGGGGTGTGGCTGCTTTTTTCCTCTGTATTCATTTGTTTCGCTTTAAATTAGTTTGGTTCATCATTCGCTTTCATCTTGACTGCCACTTTAGATTA
>NC_087174.1:742500-787500 GCF_035594125.1 Scylla paramamosain
GGCAGAGAGAGAGAGAGAGAGAGAGAGAGAGAGAGAGAGAGAGAGAGAGAGAGAGAGAGAGAGAGAGAGAGAGAGAGAGAGAGAGAGAGAGAGAGAGAGAGAGAGAGAGAGAGAGAGAGAGAGAGAGAGAGAGAGAGAGAGAGAGAGAGAGAGAGAGAGAGAGAGAGACACCGACAGACAAACAGACAGACAGGCATTCTACAGGAAGAGACGTACGGAGGAGCAGAGCAAAAACTGAATAAATATTGGGTGATGACACATTTTCATCCCAGGAAACACTTGGGAGAAATAAAAGACAATTAACTACATTTCCGTATCTTTTCAGAATTAGCAGCATTCAGCCCGTAGGATTTCAGGGTCAGCGCCACGACCAGGTAGGCTAAGGGTCGGCCAGCAGAGGACATGAAGCAGCACAAGGGGAAGCTAATTGGCTACCTGGACGAGGCAAAGGGAAAGTGTAGAGTGAATGACCTTTCCAGTCCTTCCCTTTACTTTCACATCTCCACCTCAACTCCTTCACTCTTTCACCTGTTACGCCGTGAAGGACTGTCACCAGGAAAACGAATTCTGCGTACTGAAACACGAGAAAAAATTTGATAATGGTTTGAAGCAACACAACTTACTGGACAGTAAAATGCAGCGAACTGTTAAACATTAAAAGTGAAGATAAACGGGGGAGGAGACCAGCTGACCTAACGTCTACAAAACTAAGGTAGGGAGTGACCATGGAACTACACAAAAATACTGAGTAAAATCAGCATGGATCCATATGGCGAAACACCGAACATGAGCGTCCGTGTCCTCGAGCAGATCATGATAGAGAATAGGTAAGTGCGTAAGGACGTTAAGACTATCAATGCTACACAGGTGTATCACACAAAGCTGAAACTGTCCACTAAGTTACGCTCATGGCGTGACAGCATGGGCATGTTTTCGGATTCATGTCGAGTAGGTGAGGTGGTCATCTGGTGGCATGCAGCCAATGAATCTGAGGCCATACCAGAGTGCGGCGCTCGACGTCACACGCTAAATTGAAAGTCCTTTCTCCAGCAACAGTAGTTACATCCCTCGCCTTTAAAGAAGTGACAGCAATAACAGCTGTAGAGTTGGTCTTTTTGTTAATGTTACCATACAACTGTAGGAACTAATTCACACAGTAAATACTCGCACAATACTCGCACAAATTGAGTCGTAGTGGTAGTAATAGTACAGCTACTTTCCTTCTTTTGAAAACGAAAACGAAGTTTGAACTTCGTATAAAGCTGCCTCCACACAATCAACGTAGGAAGTAAACAAACCAGTGACGCCGTGGTGATGGTGTGCGGGGGGAGGGAGGAGGCACATTCTGGACGGAAGAATGCCTTGGATAATCATAAGACTTCCGTTCACAAAAATCCTACTGAAAAAAAAAATAAATAAAATTCAGTAGGACGATGTGCGAGGCTCAGCACTGCACAATATTTGTAAAGTTACAGCACACTGAGTTGACAAGAGACTCCAGGGAAGAAAAACAAAAAGGCGAAATGGGCAAAAAAAGCAACAACACGCTCCAACAACACAAAGTAAAAACGAAAAACGTAATGAAGGCAGACAAGTTCATTGAAGCGAATATGCACTAAAAACAAGTGCTAGTATACACGCAGAGGCCAAATTGAGGATTATTTTTAAGTAAGTTTTAACAAGAGTGTATTATCCTACAGTAACCAGGCCAGAGGAGTGACGGCCTGCTCAATGTCCTGCCTTCTGCCCCGCCGCGCCTCCAGGCCACATGTCTCATCTCCTGAGGGCGCAGACTCCTTCCCGCCACAAGTCCCCTCTAGCACCGGGAGGATGAGGCTCAATAACCGGCGTGCTCGCTTCCTTGACTTACTTTGTTGTCGGAGCAAGCATTTGAGAGTGCCACGCGCCTCAACTTTTAAAAGAATGTAATATTGGCGCACACCACCACCAGCCGCCCCACACACACCTGCTCCACGCCTGACATGTATGACAGCCACAGAACAAGGTTTCCATAAAGTCAAAGATTCATATTCTAATACTGCATTGAATTAAACAGATATGTGAAGGCCCGGCGTAAAGAATGCTACACTTACACAATTCTGGTTATATTCTGAACATATATACAATAACGAATTACACAATTCTGTTTCACAAAGAGTTACATGTTGGAAATTAGACAGTTTGAAACACCGATTAAAGATTAAAGTGTGTGTGTGTGTGTGTGTGTGTGTGTGTGTGTGTGTGTGTGTGTGTGTGTGTGTGTGTGTGTGTGTGTGTGTGTGTGTGTGTGTGTGTGTGTGTGTGTGTGTGTGTGAAGTAAAGGCGAGAGAGAGAGAGAGAGAGAGAGAGAGAGAGAGAGAGAGAGAGAGAGAGAGAGAGAGAGAGAGAGAGAGAGAGAGAGAGAGAGAGAGAGAGAGAGAGAGAGAGAGAGAGAGAGAGACTGTGTGTGTGTGTGTGTGTGTGTGTACAAAACACACACACACACACACACACACACACACACACACACACACACACACACACACACACACACACACACACACACACACACACACACACACACACACACACACACACACACACACACACACACACACATGTGCGGCCGTTAGTGTCACCTCAGTGGTACAGGTGTGACACGTGTGTTGCAAGGGCTGAATGGTAACACTGACACAGAAAGTGAAGTGAAATGGAACACAAATATTGGATTTCGTTTTGGTAAATATTTTTCCCTTTATACATTTTGTTACTCTTCCCTCTGTGACTGCGGGGCGGGATATTGTAATTGCTGGTGTGTGTGTGTGTGTGTGTGTGTGTGTGTGTGTGTGTGTGTGTGTGTGTGTGTGTGTGTGTGTGTGTGTGTGTGTGTGTGTGTGTGTGTGTGTGTGTGTGTGTGTGTGTGTGTGTGTGTGTCGTTCACGTTTCCGTATTGCAAAAGTTGCTCAAGATAGCAGAGTAAATTTCCATTAAACTTTAGGGAACTTTCCGATGCCTTAAGGGATTCATGTTATTACCTTGTTATGAAGACACACCGAACACCGATTAGAGGAGACCTTCACGGCATTTGTTCAGACAAGCCTTTAGAGTTTCCTTCCTGGATAAAATAAGGAAACCACGTCCTGATTCTTACCTTAAAAGAACACAAATGCAATTTTAAAAGCAGGTCATCACGCACGTAGTGTTGGAGATCAGAAAGTCGCCTCAAGAAGATTCCATTATTATTATGCTATGGAGAAGGGGATCTCCACCCCGGGCATAGGTGAAGTCATGAGAGTGAAAGAAATGCTACAGGTAAGCGACAACGCCTGAAGGATAAAGAGGAGGAGCTGGAGAATGAGAGAGAACGTGAACAAGGGAAGAAAACCAGCTGCCTGGAGACGAGATTCTAAAAATAACCAGGAGAAAAGGAAGAAAAAAAAAAACGGGAAAGCAAGACACGAAAAGGAGCAAGAACCTTGAAGGGGAAAGGAAGGAAGGATCGTCGGCATGGTGGCAAAATGGACCTTCACACACAGAAGAAGGGAATCCCAGCAGGGGGAAGTTACCGAGAGGAGGAGAGAACTATTGAACAATTAATTATTCTCACCCTAAAATTTGGGATTCAATTAAGGAGTTTCCGGCTAGAATGAATTAATGCCTAAACCAGTGAGCGATTTCATTATATATACGTATTGATAGTCACTCCTCAAGCCTCCATTAAGTCTAGTTACATTCACTCGTCCATCCGTCCAGCATTAAATCTTCCCGCAGTTCACACTAAACATGAACCACCTCCCAGCCGTCCATCCAGCTTCCATATTTGATTTAGGACACTCCCCAGCTAGCGCCAGCCCTTCGTCACTCATTATTTAGTCACCAGGGAATCAAACATTTCACGGAAGATGAAAGTTTTCCAGAGACAAACGAGGAAAGGTGTTTGGCTGACAAAAGTGCGCGGCTGAAAGGAACACGTAAATGGAACATGAAGAAAACGTAAATAAAAGGAAGCCGGCAAGAAACATGGGAAGAGAAAATATATATACGTATATAGGAACGCCACTCCAATGTGTTGAAGTCTTCCACGCGTGAGAGAGAGAGAGAGAGAGAGAGAGAGAGAGAGAGAGAGAGAGAGAGAGAGAGAGAGAGAGAGAGAGAGAGAGAGAGAGAGAGAGAGAGAGAGAGAGAGAGAGAGAGAGAGAGAGAGAGAGAGAGAGAGAGAGAGAGAGAGAGAGAGAGATGTACCGGAGACAAAAGACAGTGCTAAGCCTATACAGTTTTAAGGGAAGAAGTGTGCCTTGTCTCTGAGATTCTTGTCACTTCTACACACACACACACACACATACACACACACACACACACGTACTAGTCTCCCATAGGTATAGGCTCCTCTACCGAAAATTTTCCGGAGCTTCCTTCATATGGGCCGTCTTGACCTCACTCGGGCTTCATCATTCCACAATTAAAGCGACACCCGGACGAACATGTTAGCATATGCAAATAAGGCTTCCCCCTCCTCATTATCCCGGGCAAAAACTAATGCATACTAAACGAGGCCGCCGCTGAGGGTAAGAGAGTAGAGAAAGCCCCAAGCGTCCTCTCCAGTCAGCCTCAACACTCCATCCCACGTCATGAAGGAGGCGATACCCATGCACACTCCTCCCTCCCCGCAGACCAGAACTAATAGCGCCAGTAATAGGTATAAGCAGCGCAGCGTTTCAAGTGTCCATGTATCGAGCTGCACTTGTTTTTTTTCGTTTTTAAAGGTTATACAAGCTTATCTGTTACCTGCCGTCGTGATTATCTCAGGTAATTGGCTTTTAAACGAATCTACTACCAAGAGAGACTTTCCCAGCGAGGTTCAGCTGATATACAGAAAACGAGTCTCACCAGCTAGCCAGTGACTGCGCTTCTAACTCACAAGTCAGATTCTACAACAAAAAAATTAGAGTTAATGAAAGGAGAGGAAAAATAACCGTATGTCAGAGTAAAATTTATATAATCTACGTTTCTTTCGTCTTTATTCCCTCCCGTTTTAAATCCTCTTGCTATGAGCCGCTTTGCTACCATTACTACGTGACCTGAGCCTCGCAAACCTCTCAGTCCCATACGATACAACATTCACACGCTGGTACTCTCGCTGTCCCCCAGTCCGCTCATCCGTTGCTTTGTCATGTACTACAGCTCTAAATATATATGTATATTCGTACTATCCTGCTTTTCTTTTCTTCTCTACATGTACTGCCCTCCAGAAAATGTCCAAGCCTTACTACATACACACACACACTCGTACACATCCAAACTTCACATCAGGAAACTAACACGCTCGTCCACACACACACACATACACACACACACACGAACTCTATTACGCTCCCTTATTCCCGCCAAAAACACTAATTTCCTGCCCAACACTACACCATTCCCACCTCCAAATATCACACCAAACATTGCTTTTCCACCCCCGCGTCCGTGGGTGGAAAAGCCATCCCTCGCCCTTCCTCTAACATATTAAAAACAAAATAAAGCAATAATACAACGTTAATACGCCTACTAGCCTCAAACCCCTACAGTCCACACGCCCTTACACCCTGCCAAGCCAAACCCTGCAAAAACATAAACACCCTACCTCATCCAAGCACACCCTGCCAAGCGCTGCTCCCTCCTCTCCCCTGTAATGATTGGTTCCCGATTCTAGTCACGAAGTTAGTGATGAAGGAGGCTCTTTCAGGAGGGCAATTTTCGCATGAGGGATGGCCAATCTTACGGGCAATTAGGAAGATATTTGGTGGTCTATCTCCGAGGCTTTGATTGATAGAGGCCTCCGTGCAGAGCCGAGAGAGGGACTGCGCCAACATTAAGACCGCGTGTCACCCTAATGCTCGTCTGCAGGGAGGTGATGGGGCGAGGAAGGGAGCCAAGGAAGGGAGATGCTGGAAAGTGAAAGGAGGGGATGAGATTCTGTGTGATAGGAAACAGAAAAGTTTGCCACCGAATGGACACTGAATGAAGGGAGTGGTGAATGAATAATGACAACTAAGGGAAGTTCATGAAAAGAGTGAATGTTGTTTTCTATACCAAGACGAGGTCATTGAGAGAGAGAGAGAGAGAGAGAGAGAGAGAGAGAGAGAGAGAGAGAGAGAGAGAGAGAGAGAGAGAGAGAGAGAGAGAGAGAGAGAGAGAGAGAGAGAGAGAGAGAGAGAGAGAGAGAGATCCCAGGTACTCTTAAAAAGATGAAGTAAAGAATTCGAAATAATGATCAACAATCCTCTCCCCTCACAACAACCTTGCTCCTCACCCCGCTATCCCCCCACCCGAAGCGCCCCATTTTTTGCCTCCTCAGGAAACATGCATTCAGGTTACGACCAAAATATTCTCGCTACACCGTAGGGAATTAACCACAACGAATGGAAGTCCAGGATATGAAAGAAATGGATGAAAAAAAACATGGTCCTTTGTATGTGGCGGTGGACTACGCGACAAACATGCGAGGCCTTGCAACCAGAACAAGAAGGGGGAGAGAGAGAGAGAGAGAGAGAGAGAGAGAGAGAGAGAGAGAGAGAGAGAGAGAGAGAGAGAGAGAGAGAGAGAGAGAGAGAGAGAGAGAGAGAGAGAGAGAGAGAGAGTGCGTGCGTGAGTTACATAGATAAAAATATATATATGATATAAAGTTAGTGCTTTGTTATCACATTAAAAGCCAGTACTCTCTCTCTCTCTCTCTCTCTCTCTCTCTCTCTCTCTCTCTCTCTCTCTCTCTCTCTCTCTCTCTCTCTCTCTCTCTCTCTCTCTCTCTCTCTCTCTCTCTCTCTCTCTCTCTCTCTCTGTCTGTCTGTCTGGCTCAGCTTTCGACGAAACTTGGATCTTCGTGGTTAATTCAATATGGTTGCCGATACCTTTAGCTCAGATTCCCTGCCGGGACGCTACTTCCCTCTCCTTAGACGTGACTCGAGTGGATAATGAACCCTAAGAAAAACTAACTTTCCTTATCTTGTTTAGTGAGGCGGCGGCTGCGATGAAGTGAAAGAAAGGAAGTGGGGGAGAAAATGTGTGTGTGTGTGTGTGTGTGTGTGTGTGTGTGTGTGTGTGTGTGTGTGTGTGTGTGTGTGTGTGTGTGTGTGTGTGTGTGTGTGTGTGTGTGTGTGTGTGTGTGTGTGTGTGTGTGTGTGTGTGTGTGTGTGTGTGTGTGTGTGTGTGTGTGTGTGTGTGTGTTCAGAATAAGGGTCACTGATTTTCTGTGAAGGAAGAAAACTCATAACTGTTTATAATTTAAGAATCTAGTTTTGAGACAAGTGGAGGAGAAATGACTTAGTGAAGAGCGTTTTAATTAAAGGGAGAGAAGAGAACGTGAAGGTTAAGTGTGAAGAGATGTGATTTGAGGAAAAGTGGGAACAGACATGGCATAAAGAACTGAAAACATGAATCATAATGAACAATCTGAAATTCCTCCTCCTTTACAGAAAGAAAAAAAAATGAAAATAAAAAAAGGAACTTCCCAATATGAAAAGTAAAGAAAAATAGCACCTCAGCTCTCTCGACCTTAATTAGTACAAGTGAACAGGGCGTGACCTCACATATAACTTACACTGGCAGGGCAGAGCGAGGGCTTAATATATGTTCAAGAAAAAAAAAATTCTAGCACTTACCGTTCCATGAAGTTAGAGGAAAAGAGAATCACAAAAGTCATTTCAATTTTTACGGCTCTTATCGCTGCAGCAGAGAGCCGAGTGGAGGTGGCGGGTCAGGGAGGCAAGGGAACAGCGGCGCCCTGTGACCAATACCTGCGACTGCGAGGCTCAGTGCTGGGTGTATATAATGAGACCTCTGTACTTGTGTTAGGTTAGGTTAGGCTCAGTATGGGGCTTCTATACTTGGGAATATTGAGATCTCTATACTTGAGTTAGGTTAGGTTAAGCTCAATGAAATCAGCTCAGTTTCAGGAAGGGTATTAAGGTAAAGTCGTGGTCAGAGATCAAGTAGTTGTCTTTACTCACTTCCATCGTTTAGTGCTTTCTCTCAATATTAAGACTCCTGATTTGCTGACAGACTCATTACAAAACCCGACGATTGATGGACTTTCAGCTGACATCAGACTGAAAGGGAATGTTAAGTGTGGTGGAAGTGACTCAACTACACTTCATCATAACAATCCGTAAACTAAAATGTCTAAAGAAATAAGACAAGACAACTGAAGGATAGAAAATAGATAGTTTGTAAGGGAATATGGTATCAACTCAGTCCATGAATTACAGCTTTCATTAATGGACCGTCGTGGGAATGTTTTAATCTTAAAATCTAGAGCTACCGAGCAAGATGCGGAGAAGAGCTGGAGGGAGGTGGAGAAGACACTAAGTTATTGCATGAAAATGAGCATCTTGGGCATTCCATAACACCAAGAAGCTAACGGGTTGGAGCATTGCCTTGGTGATAACGCTGCGTCCTCTGGGTATCTTAATTTTAAATAAATACACGAAACTGCGGAGCAAGACGGCACGAGAAGGGACGAGTAAAATGTTGAAGGGATGCAGTGACAGGGAGAGGGAAGACTGAAAAGAATGGGAGGGAGAGTGAAATAATCAGGAAGGAGTAAGACGTAGTAAAGCAGGAGGAGAGGGGCTCGAGAAGTTGATAAGGAAAGTAGAGAGTTATGGGGCAGGAAAGAAGGGCAACAGGGGAAAAAAATGTGGCGGAAAAAAAAAGAAAAAAACGTAAGAGAGGCATAAATTGAACACCTGCTAGGAAGAATCTCATGAAAACTCGTGAAGATCGCGAGGCGTCCTTACTAACTGTCCTTTCCTACGTACGCCTGGTCCATTGCAGCGAAATATTCAATCCCAGAAGAAAAAAAAAGTATGAAATGAGAAAAAAAAAATTCCTAGTGACGTGAACCATATGTGTAAAATGAATATGATGATAAAATTGATAATAACAAGTACACATAATGCTACGAAAGGTGCCTACGAGAAAGGAGGAGCACAGTGAACATCAACAGAGAAATCAGACTAAGAGGAACGTACGTATGTGAGGAAGGGAAGAGAAATGTTGCATAGTAGGAGGGAGGAAACCAAAAAAAAGCGAGAAAAAAAAGGGACAAGGAGGTGAATATGAATGAAAGGAGAGAGAGATAATATACTGCGTGGGTGATGAAGCAAAAATGTCACAAAGAAGGAAGGAAAGGAAAGAAAAAATGGAAGAAAATGGGCAAAGTAATGAACACGAATGAAGGAGGTAGTCGAGAAAGACATGAACGTGATTGATGAAAGAAAACGATATCACAGAGAAGGAAGGACGAGAAAGAAAGAAAATGGAAAAAAAAAGAGAAGACGATGAACACGAATGAAAAGAGAGAGAGAAAAAAGTGACGAAAGAAGACAGTCGCAGAGGAAAGGACAAAGAGAAAGAAAACAGGGTGGAAGAAAGAAGAAAGCAGTGAGCACAAATGGAGGGAGAAATAAAAAAAGGGTGATGAAAGAAAAGTCTCAGAGAAGAAAGAAGAAAGAAAAAAAGGTGGAAAAATGGAGAAGACAATGAACATGAAAGGAGAAAAAATAACGTGGTGAAAGAAAAGACAGTCACAGAATAGGAAGGAGGAGATAAAGGGAAGACGGAAGAACAAGGCGCTGGGTGAGATGGGCTGGGGAATGACACACAGCGGCGGTCCGGAGGGAGGCAGATGGGGAGATGAGAGGATCCGGGTGTTCCGGTACCGGTAATGTGGTTACTCTCCAACTAATGTCATCTGGCTAACCAGCTCCAGCAGCCCCGCCAGACCAGGCGCGTCGCGTGTTTTCATTTCCTTTGAAACCAGGAAATTCGATATATGAGAGAGAGAGAGAGAGAGAGAGAGAGAGAGAGAGAGAGAGAGAGAGAGAGAGAGAGAGAGAGAGAGAGAGAGACGAACATCACCACAACCTCTACATTATGAAACACCACAGTGATCGCTGTAAAAACACACATGATCTTAAAACACACTCACAAAAATTTGTTCGCATCTGTGAAATTAATTCGTGTGCGAAAACAGAGCGACTGAAACACCTCGATACGAAACAAATAGTTGTCAGTTCCCACCCATGAATAATAAACAAGAAAGAATGAAAGTATTCGTACAAAAATAACACGGTATTATATCTTCTTCTGAATTGTAAACAAGATGTACAGTTTATCATATTCGTACGTAACTGTACAACTTTGCAAACAATACAGCAGACAAAAATAAAGAAGAAAAAGCTGGTATGTAACGTGTTGATTGGAATGGCAGTATGAGATTAATACTCTGTTCTGCACTTTGACAGCAAATTATCAAAGCTGCTTCTCGTAAATACAAATTTATCACAAGCATAGATGGTATATGAGCACATTTGCTGGCCGGATGCGGATATATAGCTATGGAGTAATAACAGTTACAGGAGAGCAGAATATTAATGCAGCGAAATGTCCTTACGCAGTGAAAATACACGCCTGACATTACGGCCACTATGCCTGTAATGGCCGCGATGCTCTGAGTTCGTGATGAGCACGAGCAGGAATCATGTACAAGAATCTGCTACGCACGGGAAGGTTTGCAGAGAAAGAAGTGGCGGTGAAGGCAGCTTTTCATGGCGCCCGTGGTTAAGGTTATGGCTGGACATCTTGCTCGTAAACAAATTTTGGATGTTTCAAGAACATAAACGGAATCTCAGTCAGCTGTATCATTTTCCTAACCATGACTGCTTGGTAAAGTCGTCTCGTGAAGCCACCACTAACACTACAAGATGATCAGTTTGTTTTAATATCAACAATGTTATTTTTTGCCTTGTAAAACTATTTGTTACTCAAATGAAGAAACAACAACTATAATGTCATTTGCAACCTGGGTTAACAAAGTTAAGTCCAAACATAGTGGCATCCCATTAGGGGACCGATCAGCAAGTGTGTCGGAGAGACACGCTGCCCCACAGGACGGGGACCCATTAATCCTTAAAGCCTCAGAGGACACCCAGGACAAACAGCAGTAAGAAAATATTAATGCTTGTCTCTGACTCGAGACAATCCTGTAGATTTTATAAGCATGTTCTGAGGAGGAGTGATGAACATAGAAGACAAGACTTTACTTCTTTGGTGGTGAGTGTGACTTGCTTCTTTATCTACACACTGGCTATGAACACAGGATATTCTGTGTCAGCGTGCATGGCTTTGAAGGCAAGATTGCATGATGCATTTTCCTCATCAGTGACAGCGAGGGGTCTACACACCCAGCATATAATCAACTAAACGAGATAATAAACAAGATAATAATAGAAGAGTCAAGCCTGTGGCCTTTCAGCAGCATGTGTCGTCCCCTAAGCCGTGTGTGCGTGTGGCTTCCTTCACAACGGAGCTTTCAGTTTTCAAAACACCGAGTTTTTCCGGGGTGGAGGAGGGCGTGGAATCAGCCAGTAAATTGGAAGCACTCCTGCAGCGAGCCAAAGGTGTTCCCTCACAAGGACTTTGATCACAGACTGGCTGGGGTCCGATCCCCTCGTTGAGCCCACGAGTGGCGCGGCACGTGATAGGAAGAAAAAAATTATGGAGCACCCGACACCAAAACACATTAATTAACGTAAATCAAACTACACACGCACCACACGACCCCGTTCCCTGCGTCCCATTAATGCCGATGGAGGAGAAAATATAATGATTCTCCGAGCTTATTTTCCACTTCTGGTACGACACATTTATAGAACATGCATTTACAGTTCAATTAATACGTCATTACTGTAAGCTAGTTCATTAATGCCGCAAAGTTATCAAGAGATTCTGGTTCAAGAGTCCTCGTGTGTGGGAACGTTTTGTTAAGTGGTGTTTCGGTTCACGACAGTTTCATCCATTGAGTTTTAGGGGAACGCTGTCGGGTAACCCTAACTGGCGCCTTATGACCCCTGGTGTTGGGGCTCACTTTCCAGATCCGCTGAGTTCAATATGTTGGCTTTATTCCCTGCCAGCTGTAGGTCCTCCCTTTGTGTCTTAATTCCATCTGTTCACTTCAAAAAGTCGGACTTCTTCGTAAGAAATTCATATTTCTTTGTTACGCTTCCAAACGATCACAATGGTAGTCCATATATCAGGAATGGACGTGAAGCCGTAACAATGCCGCTGCAGGGAAACAGATGAACCGCCCCACAAAAATTACTGCCATGCTAAGTGATAAATAACACTGGTGCAGGGGAAGGCACATATTAGTTTCACGGGAGGCTCATTTCCCGGCTCACACTTCCAACAAAGAATGTTCAGCTGCACCGCCATCCCACGCCCCTCGCACACCCACGCAGGGGGCAGCCTGATGCAGGGGACAGCTGCCCCCTACACATCGGATTGGAACTGCAGTAAGACAAGGACGGCATGAAATACTGAGATCTTTCTGAACCAATTAACCGATATGTTGCGATCGTCACTGAAGAGGAGGAAAGGATTTAGTTGAAACTTCTTAAAGGAATTTACTACAACAGCCCAGACACTGTTAGACTCCGACGTAAGAGAAGTAAAAGATGCATGGCTTGAGTGACAGAGTAAAATACCCGATAATTATGATACAGCATCCGAGGCAACTCAGGGCCGACACTATATCTCTTCCGACAGGAGATAATTAGGCGGTAGTGGTGCATGTGAGACTCGCAGGTGACACGTCAGCTGGATTTCCGTAGCGACCCGAATACGAGGAGACAATGTCACAGTCAGTCGACGCGGCCAATGTCACGGGCGCGAGGGGAGGAGAAGGAACTGATTGCGGGTATTAGAGGCGAAGCTGGGAAACGGGTGACAGAGGGAGGACTAGGGGACGAAAGTGACAGGACAGTAAGAAATGGCTGAAATGGTGAGAGTATCAAGAGTGTGATGTGGAAGTTGGAAGAGAATGATAGGTAGATTTGATAGTGCAGTAAAGATAGGATGAGAAAGAAAGTGAGGGAAGCATCGAGGAGGAGGAGGAGAAGGAATGGGTGCTGAGAAGGCAAAGAGAATCTGAGAGTGAGAACATGAAGGCGATTTGATGCAATAGTGAGGACAAGAGTATTATTGGAATTGCTGAATTTTAATATATGCAAGTCTCTCTCTCTCTCTCTCTCTCTCTCTCTCTCTCTCTCTCTCTCTCTCTCTCTCTCTCTCTCTCTCTCTCTCTCTCTCTCTCGTACAGAAGCATGTCCGGGCAGATACACGTAATTCCTCCGCCTTACAATTACAGCTAATATTCAGCTCAGTTCAGGTGGATTGCGGAATTATTCTCCCTTTCCTACTTTTCCTCCGTTATTCTTTTGTCCTTCTTCCCTCGGTCACTGCTTCCTCTCTTCCCTTCGTTATTTTTTTCATCCCCCTCCATCCACTTTTCCTTTGGTCTATTCCATTATCCACTTCCTCCCTCCAGTTCTCTCGCTTCTTCCTTTACCTTATCGTTAAATCTTTATCTTCTCCATCCACTCCTCTTCCCTTGCTCTGTTTCCTCTGCTATTCCAGTCTTCGCCCCGCTTCCCTCGCCTCTTCCTTTCCTCACTCTATTCTAGTTATTGATGGGCAGTTCACTCGTCGTCGTCGTGACCCGCCTGGCGCACTCTGTTTATTTCCCGAAGTGGCTCTGTAGCGCTGGCCGGCACTGAAAGCAGCTGAATATTTCACAGGGCGGGACGTGAGGGAGGACGTGAGTGGCCTATTTAAATGGCGGAACTCACAGAAATGCCAGAGTTTCCTGCCAATGCTCCCGAAACTCGCAGATGATTGGCTCAGATACTTGTTATCAGCCAATGGGTCGCTGCCTTCACATACTGAGCGACCAGACCCACCATTATTAGCGCCGTTTGTACAAAGTTTACCCAAGTTAGTCAAAACTTCACCCTCAGCTGGATCTAAACTTGACAAGTGGGATTCAACTAACCTTTGGCGTGACGATAACCCGATGACGCCTGGCGGGGGTGCTTAAAAGTTCACGCATGCACACATAAAGCTTGACAGGATCCGCCACGCAAGGCACGACACACTTGTTTCCTGTAATGGACAGATTAGTCTTTTATTATGCAGTACCAGGAAGAGGAGCCTAATATATTCATTAATTATAATAACAGTGACGCGTTATGAAGTAATTATGTAAATGGGATTCGTTTATAGTTTAAATAAAAAATAAATAAAAAATGGTGTGTGTGTGTGTGTGTGTGTGTGTGTGTGTGTGTGTGTGTGTGTGTGTGTGTGTGTGTGTGTGTGTGTGTGTGTGTGTGTGTGTGTGTGTGTGTGTGTGTGTGTGTGTGTGTGTGTGTGTGTGTGTGTGTGTGTGTGTATGTGACTAGCTATATACAAACCCCAGGAACAGCTTCAAAAATGGTAATCATAAGAACACACACACTTTTCCGTGAAAGGTTGCGCGCACAGCTTCTATCTACAAAGCACAAGTCTTATCGCGAACCTTTAGACGTAAACTCCGCCAAAAATTCCCTGTGACCAAAGAGGCATAAAATAAAAGTCGAAATTATCTATGCAAAACTCCAGCAGTGCCGCAGAGATAATGCAAGCACACGTACACGAGGGAAAACACGCATTTACGGTGACCTGCGTAGTAAAGTAACCACCCCATTGAGGCCCAGCCAGACGCACTCACTCACCGCCGCCGGCATGCAAGACCTCCCAAACTTGGATTGTAAACACTCCATTCAAATTATTCGTGGAACGTTCACAAGACTCCAAAAAACGAGCAAAGGTAAATTACTGGTATAGATTAGCAGAGAGAGAGAGAGAGAGAGAGAGAGAGAGAGAGAGAGAGAGAGAGAGAGAGAGAGAGAGAGAGAGAGAGAGAGAGAGAGAGAGAGAGAGAGAGAGAGAGAGAGAGAGAGAGAGAGAGGAGAGGAGAGGAGAGGAGAGGAGAGGAGAGGAGAGGAGAGGAGAGGAGAGGAGAGGAGAGGAGAGGAGAGGAGAGGAAACTAGACAAGACAATTTAAGAGAAAAGGATATAAGAGAGAGAGAGAGAGAGAGAGAGAGAGAGGAGAGAGAGAGAGAGAGAGAGAGAGAGAGAGAGAGAGAGAGAGAGAGAGAGAGAGAGAGAGAGAGAGAAAGGAAAATTATCAGAAAAAAGTGAGGAAATAAGAAAGTACGATAAACAAGCAAAAGAAAACAGAAAGATGTAATCAAAACCTAACGTAGCTGAAACACAGACGAAGGAATATAACACACACACACACAAAAACGCAGCAAAAAAGTGTCTATCTGTATCACCGTCAGTCAATCAGAAGGAAATCAACGAATAGAAAAATGGAGAACGAAAAAAAAAAAAGAAAAAAAAAAAAGAAAAAAATGGAAGAGCCAAGTCAGTAATCGGGCATTCAGTCAATCAATCAGTCAGTCAGATAAAGATCGTCAGTCAGTCAAACAGGCAAACAAAAAGTACCATGCAGCCAGTCAACCATGTCGTGCGTGAGCCAGGCAACCATGCAGCCCTCTATTCTCCCGCAACGGCCGTCATTCAGGCATTCAGTCAGTTTAATAAAGTGTCACGGTGTCAGTCAATCATCCCAGCACACAGGGCCACAGCCACGAGCACCCGACCACCCATGCAGCCAGTTCAACATTCAGGCACGCTACCATGCACACACACACACACACACACACACACACAAAGCCAGCCGGCCAGATACCCATCCACCCAGAGCCAGTCAACCAGATACCCACCCATCCATAGCCAACCTGACACCCAACCACCCAACCACCCAACCAGCCAGCCACCCAGCCAGACAGTCACCCACCTAGCCACCCAGCCAGCCAGCCAGCCACCCAGCTATCCAGCCAGCCAGCTAGCCAAACAGTCACTCAACCAGCCAGCCAGCCAGACGGCCAGCTAAATAGTCATTCAGGCAGTCAGACACATAACCAGCCAAAAAGTCAGTCTGCTATCTATCAAGGCATCCATCGAGAAAAAAAACAACATTTACACAGTTGTTGATATATCCATTCATCCAGACAGCCAGACAGACAGACAAAAAGAACAAGATGACCAGCCACCTACTCAGCCATACAGCCAGAAAGAAAGCCGGACACCCATAAAATGAACAAGAAAGCCAACCAGCCAGCCAGCCAGTGAGCCAGACAGCCAGCAAGGGGAGAGAATAACAACAGGCAAAAGTTTATCTACAAAGAGAGCAATGTAGCGGAAACGCGCCATCTCTCCTGGGCGTAGATTAAACTGCAAGATTCCTGAGCTGTGGCTCGAGTTATCTCCCTCGAGGCAAGACATATGGCCCGTGAGGTGTGGCGGCGAGGGCCAGGTGTGTGTGTGTGTGTGTGTGTGTGTGTGTGTGTGTGTGTGTGTGTGAGAGAGAGAGAGAGAGAGAGAGAGAGAGAGAGAGAGAGAGAGAGAGAGAGAGAGAGAGAGAGAGAGAGAGAGAGAGAGAGAGAGAGAGAGAGAGAGAGAGAGAGAGAGAGAGAGAGAGAGAGAGAGAGAGAGAGAGAGAGAGAGAGGATACGCGAAATGTATCGACCTCCTAAATCTAATTCAGAAGATAAATGATCGTCAAGAAATCGCACACACACACAAATCTTCGACAAAAAAAAAAAAAAAAAAATGAAGAACACGGTCACGACTCAAACACACACACACACACACACACACACACACACACACACACACACACACACACACACACACACACACACACACACACATAAGAAGCATACAAGAGGAGGAAGGTAAAAAGCACGAACACAATTTACACACACTAGCAACAAACTGTTCTCAAGGCGTTACACTAAACCACGGAGGCAACTAAATAAATAAGAAATTCTCTCACCTGCTTCCTTTACAGATTCACCTCCGCCACGCTGCTCACCTTTACAAATATTCCACCCCTTGCTTCCCCAGTCCACCTCTACGGCTTTCCTACTTTCCACTGTCTTCTACATGCCATCTCTACCTCCCCACGTCTTTCCACACGCCACCTCTATTTTTCCACATCACCCCCACGCTGTCTATCCCTCTCCACACCTTCCCTCATACTTTCCTCTTACATCCTTCCCTCGCCACCACCACCTTGCCATGCCTTTCCCTTGCTAACTCCCATTTCCCCACGCCTTTTCGCAACCTTCATCTCTTTGCACCTTCCCCTCACCCTCTTCACTCACCCTCGTCACCTGTACCGACTCACACCTTTACCTTGCTAGTCACTTGGTACTGGGGCGGATGAGAGAGAGAGAGAGAGAGAGAGAGAGAGAGAGAGAGAGAGAGAGAGAGAGAGAGAGAGAGAGAGAGAGAGAGAGAGAGAGAGAGAGAGAGAGAGAGAGAGAGAGAGAGAGAGAGAGAGCCGTAACGGGCAACAATAACAAGCTGCTCCTGGCGTCGGGTGGCCGGGGCGGGTGCTAAGTGCCTGGTTTGGTCCGGGATGGAGACACTAGTTTGTCCATGGCCAGGCGTCAACCAGCCACTCCAATTGAAGGTGAACCCAAATTCTATTTCCTTCCCTTTCTCGATAATACACTCAGCGCCAATGACGAGTTTTCTTAGCAGTAAACACGTTCTGAAATTGAAACTCACTCGGCCAACATCACTGCCATGACGCAACGCAACGCAACTCAACGCCACGCTACGCCAGACTTCCTCCCCGCTGATCCCCGTCCCATGATGAGGTTCCTGACTTCGCTCTCCTCCTTCCTCTTGCCACAGCAGCTGATCACAATCACAAACAAAAGACCAACGCCAGTCTGTCCACTCCACGCCACCTCGCTCCGCTGCACGCCACATCGTCCACCCACGCCACACCAGTCACGGCCACTCCACATCCCTTAGCCCAATCCACACCGCCCCAGCCCAGTCCAGCCCACGCCGCCCGCCCCGTCCAACACACGCCAGACCATGCCAGCAACCTGATTTTTCCATTTTCCGCGTGACCGCTTGGACGGGCGTGTGAACCAGCGGCTGCCTCGGTGGCCTTCTCTCTCTCTCTCTCTCTCTCTCTCCTCTCTCTCTCTCTCTCTCTCTCTCTCTCTCTCTCTCTCTCTGACCTTTCTTCCTTTGATTTCTCTGCATTTTTGGCTTTCTTCTTCACCCACTTTTTTCTTCCAGTGAACTTCTTAAGCCGTGACCTTTTCTTGAATACGAACTATGCTCTCCTATTCCTCGACAGCCAAAGAAAATTACATAACTTACTGACATTTCACAATTACATAACTGGCAGTTC
The DNA here is from genome assembly GCF_035594125.1 of Scylla paramamosain. NCBI lineage: Eukaryota > Metazoa > Arthropoda > Malacostraca > Decapoda > Portunidae > Scylla > Scylla paramamosain. The sequence continues at coordinate 760,629 of NC_087174.1, forward strand.
ACGTGAGCCTCATTTCTTTACTCTATATATTCCTAATCGTTCTTATTGACTTTTTTTTCCTTATTGTATTTCCCACTTATTTTGTTATTTCGTTTATCAAGAAATAATTATTACACACGTAGATTCCTCAGCTCCCATGTAAGGCGCGCCGCTGCAGCATCCCTCCCAGCAACATGACACAGGAACACACGCGTCACAACTCCCGTGCGTCACTGAATTATCGATGTGGAGGGAAGGGTTTCCAGTCATGTGGTACAGGGGCGGATGTTACTCAGGTCATACAGGTCTCAGGCCAGATGATCCTCAAGACAGATCGGCCTTAGTGCAAATAGGCCTTAGGATGTTTGGTACTCAAGACCCAAATCACTTGGTCCTCAGTATGTATGTACAGTCAGACGTCTGGACCACAGGCTTCGTGAAGGCAGCATGTGGGTCCACACACACTAATATAACGTTTGCCAACACATCCAATTATTCAGCCACATCCACCCATCCATTCAATCATATCCACCCACTCACATCCACCTTCCCACAGACGTACGATTAACTCCATCCATCTATCCACCGACTCACACTCACCCACATCCACTCACTCGCCCATCCATCCACCCACACTTACCCATCCATCATCCCACCTACATTCATCAAACCTGTACATTAACCTACCCATCCACAACCACAACCACCTACTAATCCACCCACGTATCTATCACTTGTCATCTATCACTCATCCTCTGCACTCACACAGCCACTCAATGATCCTCAGGCTTCACCCATTTATCACCCATTCAGATATCAATCTACACACCAGTTCACCCATCCACCTATCCAACTACCTACTCACCTATACACTTACCCATTAACACACACACACACACACACACACACACACACACACACACACACACACACACACAACACTGGAGTTCTCCTGACCAATACAACTACTGCTTTAACTCTTTCACTTTGATACGAGACAATTATCACCACCACATGCAATACATGAAATCTTTATTACTATCTACAAGAAAGTTATGGGAGAAAAAAGAATATATTTTGCAATGACTACCCAGTTTAAAGATTGGTTGTGGCTGTGGAGATATTTTCAGAGTGATTAATTAGGGAAACGTGCACCAAGGGGCAGTCAAAGGTTTAAACATCAATTGTACAACTTTGTGACTCGTCTCTGATCGGCGCCACACACACACACACACACACGCAGGGCACTGAAGCGAGTGGTAGTGCATTGTTACCATCACCATACCACATCACTAAGTCACCACACCACCACACATCACGGTAGCCTTGGCGCCCCGACCCACCCCGCCAAGCCCCGCCAAGACCAACTCCGGCTCGCCGCTGGTAGGGTAACAAATTCCCGTTATCCGATCGTCAATATTTACGTGTATGAAGAGGAGGAGGACGAGGTGGAGAAGAGAGAAGGACTATGAGTGAGAGGGAAGAGGAGAGGAGGGCTATGAGTGGGAGGAAAGAGGAGAAAAATGTACCGAAAAGAGGAGGAAAAAAATACATTTTTGGCTCCATATCATTACTTTTCTTTTTTATGAACGGAGTTTGCATTGTTTTGATATTTAATTCATTATTAGAAAAGCATAACGAGTTACAATCTATAATATAATCAAGTTTAACTGTGTTTTGTTTCTCGAAAAAAATAACGAATTCGTCACTTTATTTATTTCAACTTTTTTCTTATTAACGCGCCTAGAATTGTTTTGGTATTTAATTTAAGACTTTAAAAAAATCTAACAAACATATACCAAGTAAAAATATCCAATAAAATCTAGTCTAAGTATTCGTATTTTCAAATTTAATGTAAGTCCGTTGCTAGATTTGAAAAAAAATATTTCCTTTTGTGTTTTCTTTATTTATATGGAAAGTAAAATTTTTTCGTATTCAGAATATGTAATAGAATCTAGTCTGGCTGTGTTTTCTTTCTCTATATTATATACTTATATATTTTTTTTTTGTGGCCTCGTTCGTAAAAGTTACAGATCGTTTTCTTGATTTTTTTTGTTATTATTACTAAACCCGGAAAGATTTTTATATTTACGATATAAATAAATAAAGTGTTGTCTACTATATCCCTTCACCCCTATATCCTTCTCCTCCCTTACATACGGATCTCTCTCTCTCTCTCTCTCTCTCTCTCTCTCTCTCTCTCTCTCTCTCTTTCTCTCTCTCTCTCTCTCTCTCTCTCTCTCTCAACGGGAATGACACACTGAGTGACACACGTCTCTTTTCCCTATCCTCTCTTTCAACGAAACGAGTCCATTAAGAGTTTCTATTCAAGAGAGGAGAGAGAGAGAGAGAGAGAGAGAGAGAGAGAGAGAGAGAGAGAGAGAGAGAGAGAGAGAGAGAGAGAGAGAGAGAGATGAAGCTTAATATATATGTACAGCGAGGGCAACGCCAGTAACTCTTTCCTCGGGGTGTGCGTCAGCCTCATGTACGATGTCTCATTACGCCCTTACAAGCCTTCATGTAAATTGGAGTAATTAAGCATTCAATTAGTCAAATTGTGTGGAGGACTTGGAGGAAGGGAGGGTTAGAGTAGAGGGAGGAAGGGGGAAGGGTGTGAGGGCCATCAAGGGAGGGAGGGAGGGAGGGAGCGAGGAGGTGTGAGGGACAGAGAACGGGAGGGCGCGAGGAAGGGGGACGATGAGGGGTGAAGGTCGACAACAGGAATAACAGTAAGGGTGAAAAGGACGACGACGAGGAAGAGGAAAATAATAAAAATAATAAGGACGAGGATAAAAAAGAAAGGAAAGACAAGGCCGGGAACAGATAGACCATCACAAGGCGTCCATCCAGCAATAAAAAGAATAATAGCAATGAAATAAATAAACAAATGAAATAAAACGAATAAATTGATTAATAAAACAATATAACAAAATTCACGGAAAAATCTGCCTCACCCACGCGAAGAGACAACGTTGAATATTACCTTGGAATTGAATACTATATCCGTCTGCCGATGACGCTTCAATACGGGGTGAAAATAGAAACGCATCCACAACTGAGGCTTACTTGGTGTATTGTAATGAACCTTCCACTTCAATCTCTACCTCTGTTTGATGAATTTTCAACCGTCATCTCTACGTAAGAACATAAGGACATAAGAAATAAGGGAAGCTGCAAGAAGCCATCAGGTCTACACGTGGCAGTCCCTGTATGAAATTTATACCTACCTATTTCCACCTATCATCTCCATCCATAAATCCGTCTTATCTTCTCTTAAAGCCCCCTAATGTCTCAGCACTAATACTTCACATTCTGATCTCCCCTTCAATTCCAGAAAATGTGCTTAAGTCTAATTCACTCTCTACTCTACATCAACTACATGAGACTCCACTTCCGGCTTCAGTACCATAAACTACAGCTTGTTATCACCCATTTCCTCTCCACCTCCACTTCTGGGAACCCGGTATAGAGAGGCTATTTGTTCCTCTATTTCCCTTTCCACCCTTCTCTCCTTTCCACCTTCAAACTGTTTCCAGGTAGACTTATTCATGCATCTCACATTTTTTGCCCAGTCTTTTCTCGCCTCCCTGGCATTCCACCATCAAGTTCCTCTTCTCTCGAAACCCAAATAAAGGCAAACGAATTTAACATATACAGTCGTAACTTGGCCGCATTTGACAGTAAGAAAATAGAACATGAATCCAGGCGGAGGCAAGCGGTGAGGGAGGGTGTTGAGTCAGTGTCAGAAGGGTTGGTATCAGAGCGCCTCTCAGCTTGGGCTTCACGAGGCGTGCACGAGGCGAGGCGAGCGAAACAACAAGATCGGATTCAGTGCACCGTTGCCATGATCGATTTTGTGATTCAGTGGTTATATTACAATGTTCGCTTATTTTTTTTCTCTCTCTCTCTCTCTCTCTCTCTCTGGGTTACAGCATCAATAATTAGTTTAGTGAATGTATCTTAAGAAGTCAATAAAATCTCTCTCTCTCTCTCTCTCTCTCTCTCTCTCTCTCTCTCTCTCTCTCTCTCTCTCTCTCTCTCTCTCTCTCTCTCTCATCCACAAACAGGCGGCGCACGGGACCAGCATGAGCATTCCGTATTTTAGGGTAATCACTCTGCATTTCCCTAATGACATATTGATTGGTCGGGAGCGAAGGGCGGGAGCGGCGAGCGTCACCACAAACGGTAGTGAATTCGGTAAGAGATGGCAGAGGCATTAGCTGACGCGCTCATTACAGAGATGAAATATATGTGTAGATTGATCGCTTGGGAAGGAGTAAAGAGGATGTGTGTGTGTGTGTGTGTGTGTGTGTGTGTGTGTGTTTGCTCATATCTAGTTCTTAGTAGCTAAAACAATCACCCCAGTATGGAATTGCCTTGTTAAACCCTGAAGTAACGCGACCCACTGTTTATTCCTCCGCCGTGCATTGTGCTGCAAAACTAATGAAAGCCTGCGATAAGAGAAACCATCGGGAAAGAAAACAAGAGTGATGTGTTCCAGTCATACGTAAATTAATTCCTCTTTGTGAGCAAGGCGCCTGGAAGGTTACGGAAGGCTTCGTACTACCAGACCAAGACTAATCGAGCACCTGCCGCACCTCTCATTACCATAAAGTGCTCAGGCTACCCTCAGGTGCACTGAACATCCAAATTCATTATTGTAATCAGGTGCGCGTCTTACCTGAACGCCTGTGCATTAAGGTAAATTGCTATCCTTATCGAAAATGAAGCCAGGTTAATTAGATATGTCACGTGACGATTATGAGTTAAAAGTTAGAGGAAATTATCTGTAATGTAAAAATTAATGGGAAAGAAGAGTTTGTCATTCATTTCAAGAGAGATAAATCACCACCAGAAACACAGAGTCAACGTGGATAAGCCGACTGGAGTCCATAGCAGAGGCTGGTGTAAGGAATTAACGAGGCAGTGCGTTAGTGTCCATTGAACACGACTACAAAGACCCTTAGTAGGCGAGACTGGGAAGATAAAACCACACGAGAAAATATACGTTTGCACAACATCCTGCCTTCCAACACACTCACGCCAAACTATTTACATGTGAATACAAACACAGCTCATGAAAAGTTGAGATGATAAATAAATAGCAGTATTCATTTTCCTTCCTCAACCCTGGGAGACTGAAAATGTTAATGGTAAAAACGAGAATATGTAAAGGTTGAGTTTCGTGATTCTGAGTGGCACTGCACGCGAGAGGCTGGGCGGCGCGGTTGTGGAGGATTATGGGAAATTAGCGGTTAATAATTAAGTAACGCCAGGGAAAACTAGGAATTTTAGCAAACCAGACAAGTGTGTGTGTCTGTGTGTGTGTCTCTCTCTCTCTCTCTCTCTCTCTCTCTCTCTCTCTCTCTCTCTCTCTCTCTCTCTCCTTTGTTGTTCCATAAGGCTGATTATCAGTACAAACGACTAGACAATGTGAGCCGTAACTGCACACACTTCTCGAATAATGGCCATTACGGATGTCGGGGCTAAAAAATGGTTTGTCTCGTGATCTGAAATGGATAGTTAACAATCTAATTACCTGACATTTGGCTGCGGAACACTCATTACAGCAGGTGGTGGTGGTGGTGGTGGTGGTGGTGGAGATTGGAGGGGAAAGGAGGTCAGAAGGGGTCAGTGGGAGGGTCAAGTTGTAAAGGCAATTGGAAAAAAGATGACGTTTAAACAGGGTTCACGAAAGGTCACAGTCAACGAGGTGTGTGGACTTTACAGAGGCATCGGTTCCACTTTCTTTTATATTTTCTTTATTTATTTTCTCGTTATTTACAATGAGTGCTCCTAACTTCAATTTTTTTTTTAATTTTCTTTCGTTTGATCTTTCACTTGGCCTACTTTCCTTTCTCTATTGATTTTCGTTATTCATCTTTTTTTTTTCATGACCATCCAATGTCTGCGTGTATATTCATGTTCACATTTATTTTATTTCTTTTTATATCAAGTACCATCCGTTTCTTTTTCTTTCAATCTTTTTTTTCTCCCTTTCATGGCTCACTGTCTGCGTGTTCGTTACCATGAGATCTCTTCCCCCTCCTCCTTCCATTTCTGTCATGTAGCACTTCGAGAACCAGACACTAACACACTCCCTCCTCGTCCTCATCCTATTCATAATCCACTATTTCCTCCTACTCCTCCTCCTCCCCCTCCTCCTCCTCCTCTTAACCTCTCGTTCTATACGGCACACTGATGGGCTTTCAGCGAGCAAAAAGGAAATCGTTAGAGAAGAGTTCAGAGAGTGGAAGGCTTACATCCAAAAGAAAATGAAGGAAAAATAGGCGCGCACACACACACACACACACACACACACACACACACACACACACACACACACACACACACACACATACACACACACACATTGCTTCAGTTTAGCCAATCCCTCGGTGTCACCCTTCGTTGTATTACTGACATAACAAAAAGTAAGCATCCTTGTATGATTTATGGATCTGTTTTGACACTCAGAGCGACAGACGCCATCTTAACTAGTGTGTGTGTGTGTGTGTGTGTGTGTGTGTGTGTGTGTGTGTGTGTGTGTGTGTGTGTGTGTGTGTGTGTGTGTGTGTGTGTGTGTGTGTGTGTGTGTGTGTGTGTGTGTGGGTGGGTGGGTGGAGGGTGTTAGGAGGGAGAGAGAGAGAGAGAGAGAGAGAGAGAGAGAGAGAGAGAGAGAGAGAGAGAGAGAGAGAGAGAGAGAGAGAGAGAGAGAGAGAGAGAGAGAGAGAGAGAGAGAGAGAGAGAGAGAGAGAGAGAGAGAGAGAGAGCATCCTCTGAAACATTTCCATAATTCTAAAAGGCTGTAATTGAAGGTACACGGGTTTTCAAGAGTGTTTTTACGGTTCTGTGACAGATTAACAAGATATCTACATTATGAACAGGAGAAATACTCATCCTAAAGGCTCTTGTTGAAGCTACACGGGTTTTTAAGGGTGTTTTTTTATGATTCTAGTGACAGATTAACAGCATTTCTATATTATGAACAGGAAAAACATTACTGAAAACCCGCCTGATCATCTCTTTGACCTTAAAACATAGTCATGGTGAGAGAGAGAGAGAGAGAGAGAGAGAGAGAGAGAGAGAGAGAGAGAGAGAGAGAGAGAGAGAGAGAGAGAGAGAGAATATATTATGAAATCTTGGTAAACTGAAACTCTATGATGTCATTCAGGCAGACTTCAAGCACAAATGACGCGAAGACTAAGGACAAGAAACGTTCGTCCTAATTACTTCCCAGCCTGAGGGGAGGAAAAATCTTAAACGTTTCGCCGAGTTTTGTGAGTCGCGTCTGGAGAAAGTCAGTCCGCGGAGTTTGGGAACGTTTACTCGGCGTTTGTTTAGCGTTTTCATATGCACACAGAGGCCGGGTCCCGAGAGCACTTTGTCGAGTCCCTCCTTCGGGAAGCGTTCAACAGAAAACGTTTGTGTAAAGCTTGTTTTCATTTTCTTTTCTTTTCCTTCGATCAAATAATCAGGCGAAGAAATAATTGAATTGCTGCCGGTCAAGTAAACTCTCTCTCTCTCTCTCTCTCTCTCTCTCTCTCTCTCTCTCTCTCTCTCTCTCAATGACCGCATCTTCCCGCCGGGCCAGATTCTCTTAACTTCGGCGACTAAATCGCGAAGTTTAATGGGCAACCTTGTTAACCTTAGAAGTGGGGCCCTGGAGGAGTGCTCAAAGAAGATCATGTTAAATGCGATCAGGAAATGGGAGTCGAGAGGCCATTAGTTCCATCTTGATGTTTCCAAACCCAACCAGACGCTGCGCCGCTTCATTATCAAGAGCTAATTCCACCAGGTAATTTTCTTGACATCTCCATTTATGTGTATGTTTTGTTTGGAGGGATAAAAATGTTGGTAGTTAGTGAGATTATTTCATTTATTCATCTTTTTTTTTCTTTCCTGCGGGTGTTTTGTTACTTTCTGTATTTTCTGATCTTTAGTTCTCTCTCTCTCTCTCTCTCTCTCTCTCTCTCTCTCTCTCTCTCTCTCTCTCTCTCTCTCTCTCTCTCTCTCTCTTTATTAACTTTATTTTCTTGTTTTCTTGCACTATGATGTGGCTGCCTCCTGGGACCTTGTTCGTGGTTCATTCTGTTTGCCTTTCCGTCTGGATTCTCATGTCCAGTTTCTTACAATAATACTAGCAGGAAGAGGAAAGAAAGTAAAAAGAAAACGAAAAACAACAATGCGCAGAACAAGACGACAAAAAGAAGAGTATGAATAATATATATATACTGTAATACAATTTTTTTTTCTCACGGGTCACGAGAGTTTGTAATCGACAGGTAAAGGTGTTTTAGGAGAGAGGAGAAAAGCGTAAATTCTTACCGCAAAGTTATATAATGTCTTATGGAGGAAAGTTGTTATTTCTCATCAATTTTCTCTTTGTTAATTATTCATGGAATTTAAGGATTTTCTTTCTTCTTTTCCACAGTTATCCTTTGTGAAGCTTCATCTATCACACTAAACTTCCGCACATAAAGTACTCTGTGAAGATGGCTTTTTAGCGTGAAAAAATCAATCATACTTCACGGAGACACAGTATGACGCGTTTCTAGCAGTACGCCAGCTCCACGTCTTCACATGCATGTAATTCTAACAATGAAAATTAATCACTAAACGGATAATAATAAAAAAAAAAAAAAACAAGCAGAGACAATATATGTTACCACCGAGCACTTGATTTTAACGGAGCTTCCCCCACAAACGACAGGGACCGGCGTCGATAAAACTGCAAGCGTGTTCGTTAGTGGAGGTATTGTTGGTGGCGAGGCTTGAAAACACCGCCATCAAAGGCCGCCTCTGCCGCGCCTTGGTGGTAATGTTACGTCCGCCCGCTGATCTTCTTGCGCCGCAGAAAAAGATAAAAAAAAAAAAAAAAAAGCAGAAAGGTTGAATTTTTATCTATTAAAAGGATAAAGTGTAACGTTTCAGGTCAACAACGTTCCCTTCAACCTTATCATAATATGAAGTCAATGTTGCTTTGTTTCATATTTACAGTGCGTTCCGAGGTTTGTGGAGCAAAGTATCGATTAAAAAAGTTTGTGCGTAGATTTCCTCCGCAATGGAAATATTACATTGAAAGATGTACTGCTGCATGAGATGAGAGAAGGGGAGACTGCAACACACACACACACACACACACACACACACACACACACACACACACACACACACACACACACACACACACACACACACACACACACACACACACAGATCAAAGAGGGTCCGAGGCTCACTTATTTACAATCTCATCAGCACAAATCAACCTGCCCGGAAGAGGATGCACGATTTCCACCAGACGAAGTGCAATTCCGCGCAACTCCGCCGCCACGCAGGGAAAGTAGCGCCCACCTGCGTCACACTGACCTGCCTCCCCTCACCAGGCGGCGCTGAGCGAGAAGAGCAAGAGTGACTCCTAAGACTTCTCTCCACAGGGGTCTGCCTGCCTCACTGCTCTGTCCTAACACGAGGTGCGGCACGAGGCATGACTTATGTTGACCCTGAAAAGTCTCAGGGAAGATAACAGCTGCAGTTACTCTATCAGAAATCAGTCATCGTTCTGTTACAGAAATTAGTCCTGTTACCATTAGAGGAAGCTATTTCTCTTCAACTAAGGTGTGTTCTTCCCTTTCCGGTTACACGAAGACTGTGCGATATGGTGACTAAATATGAGCATTGCATCACCGGAAAATTAGTTAACTTATTTACATATGTGGAAGTATCCTAACACATACACCACTCCTACTCCCACCACACACACACACACTCACTCGTCACGCAGCGAGGTGACCGCCGCCATGCGCTCATAATCAGTTTTCAGTGAATCAGCACAAAATAAAAGGGTTGATATCGTTTTGTCAATTTGTCGAAGAAAAAATCGTTAGAGAAAATAATTGCGAAACAGATGAACAGGAAAACCACCGCGGGGAGAATGAGTGTGAAAACCATTATTCTACCTCCGTAAAATAGTAAAAATACTTTCTTTTATAAGTATTGCAACAGTATCCTTGTGGTGAATGAATGAACACTCGGGCAGATGAAAAGCGACGATTGTTGCGTAAAGGTATGGTCAAATGCCACGCGCCTTCATCCTGCGGGGAGTGTGGCGGAGCATTGTGCCTCATCGGAATGCTGTGGAAGGAGAATGTAGCGTGACACCCAAACGTGCTTACCACACTACTTATGAAGACAGGCCTTGGTTGAGTGTACGCGTGTGTGTGTGTGTGTGTGTGTGTGTGTGTGTGTGTGTGTGTGTGTGTGTGTGTGTGTGTGTGTGTGTGTGTGTGTGTGTGTGTGTGTGTGTGTGTGTGTGTGTGTGTGTGTGTGTGTGTGTGTGTGTACTGAATTTGAGAGCATTACGGCTATTCCTGTTCATTTACTCATCTATTTGCTCATTTGTTTATCACTCAGTCATGAATTTCCGAGGCTTACTATCGCAGTGGCCTCCCGTGGCGGGCCTCGCTGGCCTGCTGGGGTCTGAGGGAATTACTCAACACCGCAATAAATTCCCTTTGGCTCTTTAGTCAGGCTACAAATTGAAGAAATTTATTTATGAATAAAATCAATAGAGCATTTTATACATAATCCTTTCTTAGTATTGTTGATACATAGATATAGTGGAGTCCTTTCATAAAATCGTCTGTTTTATGTATATACAAATAGCATTATAACTTAGCGTTTAATTCTACATACTGGCTGCTGTGTGAAACAAAACAATATCAATATTTCGTTTATGCGTTTCATGGTCAGATGTGCCAAACGCACCAATGCAATACCAGCTCTGTCAAATTGTTCGTAAAACTGTTAACTTCAAACCAAATTGAAAACAAAGCAAGCGTATATCTTATCGTATTTGGATTGACGGATAAGCATTTTATTCTCTCATTTTTTTCCGGTGAAGTTGCACCGCTGCCCTTTCTCTATTTGTGGCATAAATAAGGAAGTAAAACACGAGTTTTCCACCGCAGTGACGAGCAGCTGAGGCCTGACAGGGACTCACAGCCGGTGCTACAGTTCCTCCCTCAGCCAAGGAGCGGCATGGGAGCGTCACAGGAACACAATACCTCGTTAGTATGATTTTGTGAACACGCCGCCGTCCCCATCACGTCCCAATCACGCGCCCACATCAAAACACGAGGCACAATGCGGCCATACACTTCACGGGCAGCTGATGGCCACGTCTCGCCAAGACAAGGAGGAGGAGCGCCGGGGAGAGGATTACGTGGACGCCATCTCTGTGATGTGTGATGGAAGAAATGACAGGTAGGTAGGATAACACACACAGTCTGATGGCTTCTTGCAGCTTCTCTTATTTTCTCGTTCTTATGTCATATTCCCATTTGGTGCTTCGTTATGGTCATACAGTGTTAAACCAAGCAGGTGTTCCACGACCTCCACTCCTTTCTTGTGCGTTATCATGAATTCACGGCGTCAAGAAGCATCATAAATGTGCACGAGCCGCCTCGCTACGCCGCAGCAAGCCCCGAGTCTTATGGCGAGCTGCGCGGATTGGCTGAATACGCCAGGGATGACCCAGCTTAATGCGACGCAAAGAGATTCCCGAAATATTCATATCACAACAGCAGAGGAGGAGGAACTGGTGTGTCTATCATTCGCATCACAACAGAATGCTGCATTTTCTAACCAATATCGCGACATTAGACAGATTATCAGCAGAACATGGAATACCGTTCGACATTTCGCCACAAAATCACTGGAAAACCTACCAGCAAGCGGCAGTCCAGGCGCCGAATTAATTCAAACATATTCCAAGCAAGGTTAGTGTTCGGTATCCTGATCATGTACGTGTTTTGCCAGTAGATGGCGGAAACGGTTCTCTTCAGCTTAATTCTTTAATCCTGAGTGGAAAATTAACTGCCACGTTAGCAAAGTCCGCCGCACTGGTGGTGACGGAGAGGATAAAAATGCCACCTCAGAGACAGCCATCAATAACAGTGAAAGAGGGCGATACTTGAAAACCGCAAATACTCTTACGCAGAGAGTCAGGTTCCACATCTCTCGTGTCATTACCTCGATCCCATGGCCTGCATCATGAAAGCCCCTTATTTCATAACACTGCCCAAGTGACACTCCGGCCCTGCACTCTTCATGAGGTTTCCTGCGGCTTCCTGTTCGTTAAATATGTAAAAAATAGAAAGGTCAATAATTACGTGATGCTCTTCCACATCTTGATAATACAAAAATGCCTCTAATGAGAATAAGTTAGTTCATTAAAGACATCTAATTGAGCGTTAATTCTGAAGAGATGAATGGAATTATAAACGACTATCTTTTCAACTGTTTTCTCACCCAGAAAAGCATGCAAGATAGCCATTAAAGCAAGCCAGTTTTCCAGAGGAGAGGGGATAATGACAAACTGGTATATATTCCTATAACTAAGGAGATTGCAGAGCAGGGGGTAGACTGAAAGAGACCAGATCAAATACACCCAGGAGAATTAAAAGTATGCGAGGAGAATAGTAAACACATGTTGAATATCTTAAGTAATCATTAAAGACTCCAGAACCAGTCCACCATCATCTTATACTGTGACATCATTGACCTGGCTCCATGCTGTATTTAGGAGACTCTCTCTCTCTCTCTCTCTCTCTCTCTCTCTCTCTCTCTCTCTCTCTTTCTCTCTCTCTCTCTCTCTCTCTCTCTCTCTCTCTCTCTCTCTCTCTCTCTCTCTCTCTCTCTCTCTCTCTCTCTCTCTCTCTCTCTCTCTCTCTCTCTCTCTCTGTTATCAAGAAAGGGGAGTGATCTAATACAAGCACTGGAATAATTCGAAAGCATACAAAAAAATATATATATACAACGCCAATAACAGCACCAGCAGCGCAAAGACACGATGTGCATGTTGAAGAGGAGGAGGAGGAGGAGGAGGCGGAGGAGGAGGAGGAGGATGAGGAGGATGAGGAGGAGGAGGAGGGTGCTTCGTCTCCTTAATGAGAGGATAAAGGAGCGCAAAGCCAAGGCAGGAGTCCATATGGTAATCCTGGATGTATCTCGACAGCTTGGCGATAAAAGTCGATTCTCCACGGCGGCGACTGATGGACAAGAGCGGCGGCAGACACAACACTATTCCTGCCTCGTTCCTTTGTCCCATTTGAGCGTCTTGTGAATTTATGTCGAGGATTCTCTCTCTCTCTCTCTCTCTCTCTCTCTCTTTCTCTCTCTCTCTCTCCTCTCTCTCTCTCTCTCTCTCTGGGTAATGTAACTTTCAGCGCAGGTGTTCTTGTGTGTGTGTGTGTGTGTGTGTGTGTGTGTGTGTGTGTGTGTGTGTGTGCGTGTGTGCAGTGTTCATATATAAAATATGGATGTAACACTGAACAAAACACAACACCCCTATCCCACCACAGTGCAACACAAGACACAACACGCCAGCAAAGCACAACACACCTGCAATACAACACAGCTCTGCCGCAACACAACATACAGCAAGAACACCACACACAGTAAGTACACAGTGTAATCAATAACCGCATCACAGCGCAGAGCAGCACAGCATGATCCCTAAGAAAGCACCACAGCACACACCACAGCCTAACGCACAGCCTCAGCGGCCAACCCATCACAGGTCGCAGCGATAAACGAGCTCCAGCACGCATCCTGCCTCACCTGTAGCCGACGAAATGTCCGCCGCGGGACCGGAGTCTCACTTTTCTCCTTGCCGAGCGTGGCCGAGAGCGTGGCCCCACAACTCTACTTCAGGCCAGACTGACGACCCTCACACCCCCATAAGGCGGCTCGTCCAGGCAGCATAACCGTAAAGTTAACCACCTCCTCCTCCTCCTCCTCCTGTTCCCGCTCCTCCTCCTCCTCCCCCTCCTCCTTCTCCTCCTCCTCCTCCTCCTCCTCCATCTCTTCCTTCTCCTTTCTCCTGCTCTTCTTTCTCAGCCTCCACCTCCTCGCTGCCTCTTCTTTTCCTGTGGTGCTGCCAGCTGGCAAGACAGATGGACGGCAGGTTGCCAGACTTGACGGTTTGCTTCTTGGTTGGATGGTTGTTTTGGTGGGCAACTAAGCAGGACATTTTATTGGCTGGCTGTCTGGTGGGCCAGCTATAATCGCCTTAGGCTACGCTGATCTAGATGCCACGTCCCCCTGTCTCCTTCCTGCTGTCGCCGGGACAACTGATCGGTTGCAATCATAACGTTTTGCCATGTCCCTAAATTTTTGTAATGAAGATATTTTCAATCATCTTGTTAATTAACTGAACTGATTTTTATGAAGACAAACGATACGATTACATAATTTACCTAATGGCATCCATATGACTGTCGGCAAGCGCCACTGGTGAAGCGCGCGTCATATTATTTAACTCAGTAATATGTTGGTGGCGGCTGTTTCAATGGGAGCTTGGTTAGGCGGCGCCTGGACTCGTGTATGACCGGACGGGTCATCGCAATGCTGGCGTTTGGAGTTTGTTAATCATCTTACCACGTGAATGACTGAAAAGCTGGAGAAAATATTTTAAATAAATGGATGAATATGTCCTTATTTTGATTGTGTGACACGTTGGTTAGCTGACTCTTGTATATGCCAAAGAGGACAAAGATATAAAAAAAAATATATACATATATATATATATATATATATATATATATATATATATATATATATATATATATATATATATATATATATATATAAAGCCTACTAACTTCCAGAATCCCAAATATTGTAAAAGATGGACAATTTATTTCAAGGACGACCTTGATATTCTAGTTCTGGAGGCGCGCAAGTCTCAGGCAGGACGAGGAAACAGAGAAAGGTAAAGATTTCCAGAATTTACCAGTGAATGGGATGAGAGGAATTCTGAAAGGAAGGTGAAAATGAATAGAAAAGAAAGTCTTGTGCAGCGAGGCAGCGCAAGGTGAGGAGGTGTGCAGTTAGCAACTTCAGTAAGGCAGTTACCATGGATACTACTGCAATCCTTTGTTCGTCAATTGGCTTATAATTTGTTGCGCCGACTCTCTGAATATTTAGCTAACTGGTTGACTGTGAGCTTGTCTAGACAGTGGCAGAACATTTAGGTAACTGACTGGCTGAACATTTGACTGATCGATTAAACGGATGATTAGCTGCGTGAATACTTCAGTGACTTATTTGTGACTTTATTTTAGATTTTAGATTTCCAACGCCATGGCTTAAGCTTGAAGTAACGTACAAAATGTTCCCCAGCTTACTGGATCTCGCAGACCTACAAGGATCCTTCCCATCTTTACTCGACACGTGGGCTCAGCTTGGGAGAAAAAACAACTCTGGTCCTGACGGGCGGTTATCCTGGCCTGGCGTGCCTGCAATCAGCCTTAACGACGAGCTTTTATAAGGCAGTAACGACGCAGAACGCTGAGTTTCCTGCCAAGCCTCGAGGGAAGCTCACAAAATCTTGACGTATATTCTATTTTTTCCTTCTCACACGTGATTTACCTTAAGGTGCCGGGAGACCTACTTCCTGTGTGTGTGTGTGTGTGTGTGTGTGTGTGTGTGTGTGTGTGTGTGTGTGTGTGTGTGTGTGTGTGTGTGTGTGTGTGTGTGTGTGTGTGTGTGTGTGTGTGTGTGTGTGTGTGTGTGTGTGTGTGTGTGTGTGTGTGTGTGTGTGTGTGTGTGTGCGTGTGTGAGTAGGCAGGTAGATAAGTAGACAGGTATCCATTAACCACATAAATTTTAGAAAAGAATGATAATTGCACCTACATGACATATATCCATCAATTATGAAGCCGAATGACCTGAAAACGTTACGCAAATATAAGAAACACTGAGTCAGTCAATGGAAAACTAAAATATTCAAACCTCCGCTGATCGGTCATGGCAGTGTAGTGAGAGAGAGCGGCCCCTCATGCGTGATCCACAGACACCAGCATAAGCACTATTTACTCACAAGAACAACATGAAAAGTCAACATGAGAATGCCTTTTAGCGGCACTCCCAAAGGACATGGAAAGTCGAAACGTATACAAAATTCATCAGGAATGGAAACGCACTCACGCGACGCTCCAGGCAAAGTTAGAGACCCAATAATGCCGAACGTGGCGGTGATGCAGACTGTGTCACCTAACGCAACTTAATAATATACTTGCTTATAATGAGACGCGAAAAAAAAAGGCCAAATACGAGAGAAAACCACGCGGAGTAAAGATAAAGACTTCCGCGGAGTTGATAATCCGGATGAAGTAAGAGTGAGGGGCGGAGAGATAAAAGCGACACACTCACGCAGGCAGGAAGACACGAGGGCGGCAAGGCGCGACGACTGACGCACGACGACCAGAATACACAGGAAAAGATAAACGGGATAGGAACACACACACACACACACACACACACACACACACACACACACACACACACACACACACACACACACACACACTAAGACAGACAAACATAGCAAAAATAACAGAGAATAATGGAGGTGAAAGCCCCATCAGCTGCTCCTTCGCAGACTCCCCCTCTCTGCAACGCCCCTCGCACCCTCTTCCGACTTCCTCTCAACGGCACAAAAAGGAAAGTTAATCAAGTGAGTAAATATTTGGTATGACTTGCCTTGCCGCCGCCCAAGGCCCAGGTGTGTGTGTGTGTGTGTGTGTGTGTGTGTGTGTGTGTGTGTGTGTGTGTGTGTGTGTGTGTGTGTGTGTGTGTGTGTGTGTGTGTGTGTGTGTGTGTGTGTGTGTGTGTGTGTGTGTGTTTGAGTGTGTGTGTGTGTGTGTGTGTGTGTGTGTGTGTGTGTGTGTGTGTGTGTGTGTGTGTGTTTGAGAGAGAGAGAGAGAGAGAGAGAGAGAGAGAGAGAGAGAGAGAGAGAGAGAGAGAGAGAGATGAGAGAGAGAGGGAGAGAGAGAGAGAGAGAGAGAGAGAGAGAGAGAGAGAGAGAGAGAGAGAGATTCTTCAGTGTCAAGTCCATCTCCTGTGCCATTCACTCACACCGGTGACCAAGGTGTCGCGACACTCAGGTCTCTCCATCGTTGTAATAAACCATCGAGGAATATAAAATGTCAAAAAAGGATAAACAAACATATAATATATCGAGTCTGATATTCACACTGATAAACATACACACGCACACACTCCCGTACTATATGAACGCACTCTCCTTTCTCTCTCCACACTTGTCTATTGATTTTCTCTCTATTGCTTCCAAGTCACCTCCATTAGATAATGGGAGGCAGGTGTTGATCCTTGGCCGGGCCGCCGAGTGCCGCGTGCCAGGTGACAGAACAAGAGTAGCAGCGGCCGCAGCAGCAGCGCCAGTCCCCGCCACGCCAAACAGTGACCATGGAGAACTGCAGGCGTTTACAGTTGTCGCTGTTCTTGCTGAGGCTGGTGGGAGGCTTTCCATACCAGCGAAGGGAGAATAATGAATATATGAAGACCGTGACTCAGGTGTACACTCAAATGCACGCGTCAGAGGCGGGGCACCGACGGGCCTCGGCGGAAAGGCCCCCTCGTTACCAGGCCAGAGTTGGCTGGCGGGTGTGGGCGTGGTGCCTGGGGCTCATCTTGGTGTGTTATGTGACCTTAGTATTGTTTGAAGTTCAAAGAGTAAACACTCGCTACAGCAGCTGGCCCACGACACTGATGGTGGCCAACAAAGTGCGTGAAATGATTACGGCTCTGACAGTGCTGGTGACGGAAGTCTATCTGCTGGCCAGCTCCTCCAGCGCGGTGGAGACAGTGAACCAATATCTGGACCTGATGCCCGTCTCGAGGCGCCGCCCTGCCACACTCTTAACAGACTTGTGGGTGGCGGTGAGCGGCGTGCTGTTCCTGGGAGGGAACTGCATCGTCCTCACCTCCTATGTCTATTACCTCACCTATAATGGTATTTGTGGATACATTTTCTATGTGATTACTCAGTACATCGAGACTATACTGTACCTGCTGATTAACTGTTTCGTAATAGCCTACCTATACACGGTGATTTTGCTTTTCTGCGTCATATTCGAGAGAATCAAAAGGCAGCTAGTAGGGGCGTGTTCAAGGCTGGATGTACGCGAGGACGTCAACATACATAAGATTATCTTGAAAATGTACGAAGGTGAGGCCAGCGTCCAGCCTCCAGATACAGAGAGCGACGTCGCCACACACAGGCGAGCAAACAAGGCAAACAAGGTCAGCGAAGACTTGAAAAGGATCGCGAAGGACTGCCGACGAACTCTGTCACAAATGCACCTCCTTCACTACGCCCTGAACCGCTACCTAGGGCTGCCCATCACGCTCATCATGCTCACCTCCGTCGTGTACAGTATCCTGGCCTGCTTCTACCTCTCATACATGTACTTCATGACCACCGCAATGCGAATCATGTCCGTGTCCTACTTCTTGATCGGTGTACTGCCTCAGATTCTGCTCTCCAACCTGCCAGTCCTCCTGCAGACACAGGTGAGGCCGCCAGGTATACACGTAATGCCCATTATTAGTACAAAGAACCAGATTTACTTTGTGCCTCAGATTGTCGTTAAATAATTCAAATGAGCTAATCAGTCCATGCAAACTACTGGTTCTCTTGTTTAATGCAATTGTTGAATGAAGTACACGCACTTGTTTTGGACTCAAGATCAAGTAATATTATCATGAAATTCTCCAATCGCAACAGCTATGAAACACTTGGGGGGGGGATGGATAAAGCACACAGGCGGCGTCTCATGCTTGTCATTCTGGTATTCTGAAGCCGCTTCCCTCTAATCAGACCCCCTTAATAACATTACTAAGGACTCGTGAGCGTCTTGTCTATTATAGTATCACAACGTGGGTCCGTTTGAGAGTGAAGTCTAGGGGGGGGACTTCTCTAGCCAGACTACAAACACGTGGACGAAGTGAATGAATAAATAATAAAGCAGCTGGTGAAATTCAGAGGACAGTTGAGAGAGAAGTAAAACGGGAGAAGAGATGCTGCGATAATGATCATTGAAATTTCTTTAATGTTAGCCATCCACTCAGAGAGGAAGACACTGGCGCTGATGGTCCCGGCTCTGTCTTCCATCACGGCCTGAATTACGTAAATCTGAGGACTCAAACACGACACAACCCTCCCACCCCACTTTTCTCTCTCTCTCTCTCTCTCTCTCTCTCTCTCTCTCTCTCTCTCTCTCTCTCTCTCTCTCTCTCTCTCTCTCACAAAGACTACACATAAGAAAAACAAAAACGTATCATTCACAGGACGAGGAGCTGAGGCTTCTAATTCGGTCTTTGCTTCGCCAGGAGGACGACGACACGATTAAGAACGAGGTGAGCTAAGTGTGTGTGTGTGTGTGTGTGTGTGTGTGTGTGTGTGTGTGTGTGTGTGTGTGTGTGTGTGTGTGTGTGTGTGTGTGTGTGTGTGTGTGAAACAACTTTTTTTTTATCAATCGCCAGTTCCATAACCCCTTTTGTATTTGCTTTCTCCTCCGTGACCTGACCTGATCCTCACTGGCCTGACCCAACACAGCTGAGGGAGGTGCTGGAGGTGATGGACGAATCGCCGGGATTTGAACTGTGCAGGGTGTTCACGCTGGGTCGAGCACGCATGCTGGACGTAAGTCGAAGAGATCAATCACACTAAATGGACGCTACAGTACAAAGCTACCATAGGAGACCCCTTTTCTCCGTGTTAATCACTGCATATCACCTCCAGTTGCATACAATATTCACGGATTCTAAGTTCTTTTTTTGTAGTAATCTAAAATACACACACACAGCTTTTCGTTTTCGTCACTTAGGCTTGTACTATGTTAAAGTTTTCTCACTAGTACATCTTGTCCTCACTGGTGAACGGGGAGGGAGACAAGGCAATGGTTCGTCCCGTCAGCAGTAAACCTAACTTCCCTGACGAGGCGGAGGGAGAGCAGGATGTGGCGAAGGTAAAGCCATCCAGATAGAGTGTGGAACGGTCTGAGAGAAGGCCAGTTGTCTGCGTCAGGAAAGGAGGAGGACGACGAAGAAGAAGAATTATTGTTATTGGTTTAAGAATCCACAGAAGAACAAGAACAAGGAGGAGGAGGAAGAGCAGGAAAAGAAGAAGGACAAAATAAGGAAAAAAAGACGATTAGAATAAAAATAGAAAAAGCCGTAAAGTAGCAAACGCAGTAACAGAAAAAAAATAAATAAAGGAGAAAAGAAGAAGAAGAAGAAGAAGAAGAAGAAGAAGAAGAAGAAGAAGAAGAAGAAGAAGAAGAAGGCTGTGTTGTTGATCCGCCATCCCGCCTCCGTGTATGGTCATTAAATTATTTTCCCCAGCGAGGCGTGAAGGTCTTAGAAGTAAAGCCTATTATGCCATTTGTGAGCAGCCCCCACGCTCGCCTCGCTCAATGCATTCCAGCTCCTCTCCACGTCAGCCCTGCTTCCTTTCACCAGTCCTACGCAGAGCACTATTTCTGTTTTTTTTTTTTTTTTTTTTCTGTCATAGGAGTGTTCAAGTAGTAGTGGTGGTGGTGGTGGTGGTGGTGGTGGTGGTAGTAGTAGTAGTAGTAGTAGTAGTAGTAGTAGTAGTAGTAGTAGTAGTAGTAGTAGTAGTAGTAGTAGTAAGTAGTAGTAGTAGTAGTAGTAGTAGTAGTAGTAGTAGTAGTAGTAGTAGTAGTAGTAGTTGTTGTTGTTGTTGTTGTTGTTGTTGTTGTTGTTGTTGTTGTTGTAGTTGTTGTTGTTGTTGTTGTTGTTGTGACGCTGGATATGGTGATGATATTAACAACGGTAATGATATTAACACCACCACCACCACCACCACCACCTTCACATCTACCTACTTCTCCTTCACTCAGCTTGCACGTAGACTTTGACATGAACACTGATACAAACATGTTTCTTTACCCTTCGCTAACTACACGCCCGCCTGGAGGACGCGTCTAACTCTCTCCCCTCTCTGCCTCAGATCATCAGCTTCATGGCGACCTACCTCGTCATCCTCCTGCAGTTCAGCTCAACGGAAGGATGGGACAGCGATGGCAGGATGTTATTCCAGAACATGACGTGAAGAGAGAGAGAGAGAGAGAGAGAGAGAGAGAGAGAGAGAGAGAGAGAGAGAGAGAGAGAGAGAGAGAGAGAGAGAGAGAGAGAGAGAGAGAGAGAGAGAGAGAGAGAGAGAGAGAGAGAGAGAGAGAGAGAGAGAATAAACGCCACCGAAAGACCGTTTATTTGCACTACGAATATAAATAATGTATTGACGTCTGCGGGAGAAATGCATTGAAGAGGAGCACTGAGGAAGGCCATAAGGTTTGGGTCATTAAGGGCATTAGGCAAGGAAGATGTATAATGCAGGGAGAGGGACGGAGAGGAGGAATATAGAAAGTGGGATTCGAATACTGATACTGAGAAAATAATGGTAGTTAATAGGAGTATGGTACGTGATTGTATGGTGAGAGATTGTATGGTCAGGTGTGTTGGGAAAGAGTATGCAGGTGTGATGTTTTGAGGTGGAAGGCAGAGGAGCAATAGTGTGGTGTTAGTTCATCCCCAGAACTAAAGACTGTATTTGTAGTATCGCACGTTAGTTCATGGTACTCTGTTCATCTGTCATGTTCATTGCTTAATCCACTACCTGTCTGTATCTACCTGCTTCTCATCGATATTTCGCAACCATGGCTCTTTATCGACTTTCAGCTATCTACGTCTTGATCTGTGCTTCTCTCTCTCTCTCTCTCTCTCTCTCTCTCTCTCTCTCTCTCTCTCTCTCTCTCTCTCTCTCTCTCTCTGTGTGTGTGTGTGTGTGTGTGTGTGTGTGTGTGTGTTGGTGGTACCTATGAAACAATATAAACACCAATGATATTAACAATGCATTACAAGAATTATCATTATCGTTCACTTCAAACTTTCGTAATCGTGTTGTATTGTGACACTGCATGATATATGTTGAAAAAATAAACGGTCTTTTCTTCGCCATACTCTTTATCCACCACGCCAGACAATTCAGACAATTCTCGGTTCTTGTTGCCACGTGGAGGATATAAACAGCGGCACCAGGCCCATGCATCCTCGTTCATCACACACAACACTTCCCACCACGCAGCCTCGATTGAAGCCTAAGAACAGGAAACAATATGGACAATTTTAACGCCAATACGAGGCACTGGAAAGGAGCGGGGAATAGCATCATTCTCGTAACATACTCAATCACCAGTCATTTCCACGCAGCCGTCTTTCTGTGCGGCGGGCAGTGACGACACCAGCAAGCATGGGAGGCAGAGAGGGAGTGGCTCTGTAGGACAAGAGGTGTGCGTACGGACAACACTCACCTTTCCATGTGTTTGTTAATTAATACCTGACCGGATGAATTTCACAGTGATATTACTTTTTTTGAGGGATCGATCGGCGTGCGAGGCTGAGGCATGACAGGGTGACAGGTGCAGCGCTGACACGTGCATGACCTCGACTGGTGAAAGAATAATCATCTTTCCGAAGCTTCTGAATAATGATGGCTTGTAAATCATGAAAGCGAGGCTGATGCAACTTTCAATTCCTGAAAAACTCCTTTACAACAAGAAGAAATGTAACAAAGCTTCACATATTTGTATAGTGTCATTTTCTCAAACAATCCAGTGACTGGTGAGGCCTCCCATACCTTGGCGTCTACCCTTCCATCTAACATTATTCGTATTTAGATTCATGTCATGCTGTTGCTATTACACCCTGAAATGTGTACTAGCCTTCAGGCCTTCCAATTATATTAATTATAGGTGAACATTCCTAGTATCCTTGCTGCTGCTGCTGCTGTAATTCATTAATGGTGGGCAGTGGTAGTATTGGTAATGGTGGCCGGGAGAAGCAAGATACAAAAGACTTTCGCGGGTAAATTTTGAAGACTGTCTGTGAAGGAGAGATGAGAGAAGGAAGGAAGGAAGGAAGGAAGGAAGGAAGGAAGGAAGGAAGGAAGGAAGGGAGGGAGGGAGGGAGGGAGGGAGGGAGGGAGGGAATAGCGGGAAACAAAAGGGAGAGCGTGGGGGTAGGTGAGGAGATAAGGTGGTGGTAATGGCGTGTGGTGGTGATGGCTGAGTCAACACAAAAAATAATGTGTTCATTAACTCAAGTGGCCTCAAATTGATAGCCGGCCCGACCCCCTTTGTCTCCCAAGTGTTTGCTCAATCTCCACATCACGCTTTCTTTCAGCGGCCCCTCTTCTCGTTTTCTCTCACGTCTTGGCCAACGTTTTTCTCTGGCGAATACATATTGCAAAATGCAGCGCGGGAGAGAAGAAAAAAGAGCAATATTTCCTTCTCTCGAGGACGCGAGAAACAATGTAGGTTGATAAATGTTCTATACGGGCAAAATTATTATTACTATTACTTTTATTATTATCATCATTACTATTATCATTATTATCAATATTGCCATTATCATTATTACTTTTACTACTACTACTACTACTACTACTACTACTACTACTACTACTACTACTACTACTACTGCTACTACTAAATCATAGTTTTCATCATCATTATCATCATTGTGTGGAGACATAACTAATATTTGAGAGAGAGAGAGAGAGAGAGAGAGAGAGAGAGAGAGAGAGAGAGAGAGAGAGAGAGAGAGAGAGAGAGAGAGAGAGAGAGAGAGAGAGAGAGAGAGAGAGAGAGAGAGAGAGAGAGAGAGAGAGAGAGAGAGAGAGTTATACCTGTACAGAACACACTTCAGTCGATACAGGAGTGTTCCTCGTTCACGCCGTCAGCCGCATAAAAGCACAATGTTCTCGTAAGTGATTCACAAGAAGAGGAAGCGCGTGACCGTGGAGCGCAGCGCAGGGGATGAGCAGCTTCCACGTAACGCTGGACTGAGCAGCTCCTGGGCAGGGAAAAGATTGGGGAGGGTGGTTCTGGGAGCAGGAAGTATCGGGTTGATTTCACTTTAATTTCCTACAACAAAAGTGATGAAAAGAATTAATCACTCTCCTTTATCGAATTATCGGAGCACGAGTACTTCGAGTGGAGAGCTTCAAGAACAACAAAGACAGCTGATGAGAGTAGCCTCTAAAAAGAAGTCAAATACATGCATAGTTTTGACGAGGAGTAATCGCTGCTACTCTCTATGCATGAATGGTGACAATGTGCAATACAGTGAAGCGTCCACAGGGTGTCATCACGCGTCCAGACAGGAAGGCTCCCGTGTGCCTCGAGTCAATAGCCCAGTCAGTGTGGTGGGCGCCTGGAAGGTGGATGCACGCCTCTCGCGTTACACACCACAAGGATACTATACTCGTTAATCTACACAAGTTCTTTGCGAAAAATTGAGGTCAAGCGTTTCTAGCTAACTACAGTGTCCGCTCCGTCGTTCAAGACGCCGCTGCTGGCAAGTCGTGCTGGCATAGTAAAATTTCTGCAATCAGCCTGTGCATCCTTCAAACGTCAAGCGGCAAACCACAGCGGCAGGACAGGAGGCACAGCGCGCAATGGGCAGCCCATCCTCATACTTCCATCTGCTTCTGGCGGGAATGAGGCTCGTTGGAGCCTTTCCCTTCGCTGAAAAGCGCAGAGCAAAGCCTCACAAGGAAGCTAAAGAGATCCACCTAAGCCCACCCGAAGACGGTAAGCAGTCACCAACCCCCGTCTCGTTTATCAGCATTGAGGACCATGTAGTCTTCCAGAAGAGTCCTTTCTGGACGTGCTGGGCGACACTGGTGGGTGTGGCAGCGATTTCCTTCTTCGCCCTCGGCTGGTGGAACCTGGCACAAGATCACTCAACTGGATTTCCTCAGCACATGGAATCCACATACTACGCTTACAAAATAAACGAGATCATGGATGTGATAACCATGGCGGCACTGATGCTGTACGTGTTCTGCAGGAGAGCGCTTCTCCGACAAGTGATTGAGATGTTTTACAAAATTTTTTGTGGAAGGGACAATGATCCTGCCAGAGCAAATTTTCCTTTTTCTATGATTATTCCATTAACTTTCAATTTGGCTTGTGCACTGATCATCATCGTCACTGTTCTCAAGAATGAAGTATTCATGTCAACGAAAGTTATCACTGCAATTATGCAAGAGTTAGCTTTCTATCTCATGGGCTCAAACATTTTAATATTGTTACAAATGATAATTTTTCTGATTACAAACGAGTACAACAGTATTATCGCCTCTCTGCACACCTGCTTGGGAGACGCCTCCCTGCACACCTGCCTGGGAGACGCCTCCCACTACCCTGACCTCAGGCATCAATACGAGTATCAAGTGATTACTTCTAAGGTTTTAAATGTTTTCAGAACCAAAGTAGTATACCACAGCGGTGGCTGGGCAGACCTGATACACTCGGTAAACAAACCAGCGAGACTCTCTGACATCGACTATCGCCTCCTTGACGCTAAGGAAAGGCTGACACAAGCACACGAACTCGGGCGTCTGGCCAACATGTACTGCGGAGTGCCTGTCACTCTACTCATGCTCTTCTCGGTCGTTACGTGCATTCTCTCTTTGTTTTTCACGTCCTTCATTACTGAATTGGCTACATATGATATAATTCTCACCTTGGCCTTCACCCTTAACTCTCTAGTGACCACCATATACCTCTGCAACGCCCCGAACATCGTCAGGGAAAAGGTAATACGCCAGTGTGTCTGTTTCGTCACGCATGCAGCTCTTGATGCTAACTCTATGAAAATCAACTTTCTCTTTACAATTCTCTTTCTTTAAAGTTATGGCACGACTCTGATTTTCTATTTTTTTCATTTTACACACTTTTTTGTCTCTCCTCTTCCCTTATTAGTCACGCCTTCCATTGTCATTACTGCAGCTCTTGTTCCAGTGTTCCCTGTTGCTCTCACTAATACTATTATGTGTTGATGTTTAGCGCAATACCGAGACACTTGTGATATTCCTTTGTTCCTGTCCCCCTGAAATATTAAAGGCATCTACTTGACCACACACGGTATTTTATATCAAAACTCGTGTATCCCATGGCGCTAATTCATTTTTTTCTTGTTAGCGCTAACAGTAAATTACCTGTTACCTATCTGCGTCTCTCTCTCTCTCTCTCTCTCTCTCTTCAAGCTGTCCTTCATGTTATAACAACAGCAGTTCCCCTTTATCAATATTCTTATTCACGTATCCCACCTTCCCTGAGAAAACAGTGGAGCAAGTTAATGTTGTAATGATCACCTGCTTAACGCAACGCCTCACGCCTGCCTCTATTCTTCCCGATACAGCTCCAGGACCTCAAGTTCGTCCTCAGAACACTACTATATAACCCTGGCAACAAGCGTATCAGGACGAAGGTGAGTATAGCACGATGTTGCCGCCACACACAGACACACACACACACACACACACACACACACACACACACACACACACACACACACACACACACACACACACACACACACACACACACACACACGGGATACAGGAAGTATGGCAGCACACAAAACACGGAACCATACTGCCACAATGAGGTACTGGCGCACGCTATCAACAGATGATACCTGTAAGTAGTAGTAGTAGTAGTAGTAATGATAATAATAATAATAATAATAATAATAATAATAATAATAATAATAATAATAATAATAATAATAATAATAACAATTTGTCTATACGTATACCAGGCCAGTAATCCCACACGCGGTGGCCCAGACAAAGCAGCACACACTCATACTTGTACAAATATTATTCAAACTTTTCGTCCTGTCGGCCTCTGGTGCGAAGGGAGTCTCGTAGACCACCTTACTACACCCCAGGAACTTAGGCGTAACAACAACAACAACAACAACAACAACAAAAACAACAACAACAACAGTTGTTGTTGTTAGTGCTAAGACATTAGGGAGCTTTAAGAGAAGATTAGACGGGTTTATGGATGGGGATTATAGGTGGAAATAGGTAGGTATATTTCATACAGGGACTGCCACGTGTAAGTCTGGTCGCTTCTTGCAGCTTCCCTTATTTCTTATGTTCTTATGTTCTTATTGTGAGGTGATCTAGTACACAACCTCC
>NC_087174.1:792500-840000 GCF_035594125.1 Scylla paramamosain
ACACGTAACATACGTTCCCACACGAACAAGAACACGACAGAGCGATCAAGTCCACCAGTTAGGTAGCTTTTGTGCAGGCCGCTCCATTGGCAGGCAGTTTTCAAGGTTAATCAAAAGTAAGGTGTTGCCGGAAGAATAGGACGTACCGATAGGTTAAGAGGGAGTACACGCACATTACTAATTCAATTCGTTAAGCCATTGTGTGAGTTCCTACAGATATCGTTATACAAATCAACAAGGAGGAGGAGGAGGAGGAGGAGGAGGAGGAGGAGTACAAAGAGCACATAGCAGCAGACATGTTGGTCCTTATATTTGTGGCAACTACACATTTTAGCATACAATAGAAGATAAAAGGATATCATTGGTGAAGACTCTTCCCCACCCACCACTCCCTCCAGCCAGGGCAGGCAGGAAAAACTGAATTACCATGTACCGTGGAGATTATGCATGGAAATTTTACAGGAAAGATAAGAACTCTATTAGTATCTGTCCTGTGTTAGAAGACCGGCAACCACCTCAATAAACTGCCATATTATTGCTAAGCCAGAACAAATTACAGTTAGTTCTGGTAACGGAAAGCACTACCTCGGTTGTCACTCAAGTCCAGAAACTTGCCCGGTCTATTCAACAAACATGCAACTGTTATGCTGCTGACGATTGTAGAAGGTGCTCATAGAGGGCTTCAAGCACAAACACCCGACTGAAGAAAAGTGTGGCTTCATTTGACATTAATCTTGAAGCCGCTTTGTCATTTTGGTATATTTGATAGATCAACTGTAAAGTAATCATCCACGTTAAAGTTATCGAATCCTTTGGAGGAGGAGGAGCAGGTTGTGGTGGTGATGGTGGTGTCGGAGAGAGTGGGAGGACAATATCGATCACCACGATAGAGTAACTCACTGAGCGAGTTCGTGAGTGAGGCAGTTAGGTGAGGAGGCAGTGTGGAGTACACAGCGGCTCAAGTTACGGTGTTGTGGCGGGCACGAGCAACAGCTGCGTTTAGGCAGAAATAGAAGTCAGCTGTAAACCTTGAAAACTGACAAAACACAATCCCTCGACAAATACTGGACACCTCACTAAATAACACCGGACCTGCCACGACTTGAGGATTGGCGCCAAGATTAACTTCAGGCAACGGTGCCCGCCATCAGCAGCAACAACAGTGACCACTCCTGAACTTGTCACGGCATGGTTTTCCAACACCGCAGCTCCACCCTGACCCTGGGGATCATGAGGGTGATGGGCTGGTTCCCTTACCAATGGGGGAACTTTGCCTCACTCCACATAACACAAGAGCGGCGCGTGCCTCGGAGCTGGCCTTGGTTCACGTGGAGCCTCGTCATCGGGACGCTCAACGTCTTACTTTGCTTCGTGGAGATTCACTCGGGATTCGAAATTAAACCGTCATATGAAATTCCGACGCTAAAAGTGACTCGATCTCTGTATTGCATATACCAGGGCGTCCTTGGCTTTGTGATGTGTGTGTACGCTCTGGTGTACAGCCCAAGACTTGCCATGGCCGTCAGCCACGCTCATCACATATGCCACGACTTGAAATTTCCAGCAGGCTCCGCAAGGGAAGTGTTAATTCTCTTATTACTTTTTTTACACATTGCACTGATCCTGTTGCTGTGTTCCGTTGAGTTAGTGCACCAAGAAGCTTTCTCTCCAAAGGCTTGTGCAAACATTTTGACTCATGTGTTCAAAAACGCATATCTTTCCTTGACAGTCATTACGTACAACAATTGTATTTACATCCTTACCGCCGCATACTCCAGAGTCACTGAACGGATCACAGGACGTGAGCACACCACGAAATTTGAATCAAAGAGAAATGTTGCTTCAATCACGTCAACACAGCACGAGGCCTCGGAGGACGTGACCGACGAGGACTATGATAATATAGGGCGACGACTCCTCGGGCTTCAAGCTTTCCATCATCAAGTGAACCGCTACTTTGGGCCTGCCATCGTCATGGTCGTGACTTACTGCATGTTTACAAGCATCGTCTCTTTTTTCTACCTCTCCCTGTTTCTTTCCATTAGTTGGAAGTCCCTCACCTTTACTTGTGTATACATGTTCCTGAGCACGCAGCCACTCATCCTGCTCAACAACACGCCCGTCCAACTCAACACAAAGGTAAGTCACAAGACGCCGACTGATATTTTTTCCACTAGTAAGTCACAAACATAAATCGCATAATTATGATAACTAAAACCTTACGTGTACGAAAACAAAACTTTAATCTCCCTCGATTCCTCCACAGAAAGACGATTTCCTGAACGCACTGACAACTACCAGGCACCAGGTGTGTGTATGTGTGTGTGTGTGTGTGTGTGTGTGTGTGTGTGTGTGTGTGTGTGTGTTCATCTGTTCATTATCACCTCACTCTTTCCTTCCTTGCTTGCTTCCTATGCACTTAATCCTTCATTTCTACTTCATTCTACCTATAGTTTATCTTCCCTCCTTCACTTTACCATCTTTACCAACAATACTTCCACGTCTCCCTTTTCCAATTCTCTTTACTTTCTTACTTCCCTTCTTCATTCCTTTCATTCTCTCCTCTTTCTTATCCGCAGGGAGGCGCGGTGCAGGACTTAAACAACCTGGCGAAGGACTTTCCCAACTTCGATATGTGTGGGTTCTTCTCTCTGGACAGGAAGCTCCTTGTCAACGTGAGTCATTCATCTCATCACTATTCATCCCTTTTGTCCCTCCCGTCTCTCTCTCTCTCTCTCTCTCTTTCTCTCGTCAACGCTAACCATTTGCGCTTCAAATTCTTTAACTAGTAAATGAATAAAGTAAGACTAAAACACACACACACACACACACACACACACACACACACACACACACACACACACACACAGCATAGTACTTTGTTGTCGTATTCCTCACAGATCTTGAGCTTCATCGCCACCTACGTCATCATTCTCCTTCAGTTCCATGCCGGAAAACCAGAATATTAGGACAGAACAGAGACACCGGGGAGAAGAAAGGAAGAATTCTGAGACACCACCAGAGAGAGAGAGAGAGAGAGAGAGAGAGAGAGAGAGAGAGAGAGAGAGAGAGAGAGAGAGAGAGAGAGAGAGAGAGAGAGAGAGAGAGAAAGCAATGGAAGAATAAAAAAAAATCAACAACATGAACTCGAATAAAGAAAAGAAAACAGCAGAAGAAAAAAAAAAAAGAAAATTGGTAATCGGATTAAGACTGCAGAATATTAAGTGATCAAATATTTATATAAAGAAAATAAATAAATAAATAAAAAAAAAATGAGGATATAGAAAAGAAAATGTAAAATGAACGAAATTAAAGGCTGTAACAATAATAATGTACCACGTTTAAGCTACTGATATAAACCTACAAATATATTAAAACATAATACACAATATCTTTTGACTTTTGCCCTTAGTGTTGGTGTAGCGAGCCTTGGCAGCACAAAACACAAAGGAACAGGAAGGCGCTGAAAAACGTATTAATAAACAGCTAAAAATACTTCACCACGAGGGGAACATGACAAGAGGGAGGGTGTAGTGACTCAAAAGGATGAGTTGGACTAGAAAAAAGAACATCACGAGAAGGACGGGTATGTTTACCAAGCAATACGTCAAAACAATGCTCGGTATTTTTAATGGGTTTCAGGTCTCAAGGACTGTTGTTAAAGAAGTCAATGCTGCAACCTTCAGGCAAGATTTCAGTAGATAAAGATTTCAATGTAGTGTATCAGTAACTACAAGAGAGAATTGTTAATCGCTTGATAACGTGAAAAATTAATCTCTAAGTTCATGAAATCGTCCGGTGGTGTTCGGAATACAATGAAATTGGCGCCTTGGTACAAAGATGATTAGTCAAGCTCTCATGGGTGTTCTTTTCAAATAATGTTCCTGAATCCCTGCTACCCACTCACAAGAATCGTGGTAAGATCCTTCAAACCCTCAAACACACCATGATAACTCAGTAGAGCCTGTTGAGAGTAGAGGTCCAGGAATAGTGACACTTGTACACTGAGGCTAGCTGCGCAGCGTACCGTCACTGTTACACAGGTATGTTGCCGAGCCTTGTTCATATCCTCATAACCCACTCACACACCATCCCCACAGTGGCCATACAGACAACAACAACAATTACTAGGGATAATACGTAGGTAGCATGGACGGAAACTAACAGGTTACTAAAGCTCTACGTCACACGTGGAGCTGCCGCATGTCTTGTCCCTTGTCACATCGGGGTTGAGAAAGCGGCTTTATGACCAAAAGGATGTTTCGTAAGACTTAGACTGGGAGTTCCAGCTTATTATGAGAATGATTTGAGCGGATATCCTTAATCTGATGTCTAGGAGTGGGTTTTTGGAGAGAGTACGGCAGTAAGACGAAACCCTGCGTGAAGAGGGATGTGTAAAAAGCTGGTGCCCGCCGCCTTGTGAATAATAGCTTGTGGACTCGCTTGTGACGTGCTTGTGACTCCCTCGTCCGTGTGCCGCGTGTTGCCTCGGAAAACTGATAAACAGTTCATCATCCATCACCCCGCTGCGATAAAAGTAAAAACAAAAAGTTGAGTGTCACTGATGAACACCTCGAGTCACTAGTGCCATTAATCAGCGACAAGATCATTCCACTAACCACCGGGGACAAAGCAGCCCGTCCGTCAGCCCTGCAGCAGTTTACCACCAAAACTACCACAAGGAGAACGAAAGGCATCACCGTCAACATGATCATACAAGCAAGTACCCTGTTGGCTGTGCTGGCAACAGTGGCGTGTGCAGGTATGTTATGCTATCCTATGCTATGCTATATTTATCGTACAAGTAGGGGAGAATGGTGCGCAAGGGCTGGGGTAGAGGTGGTTACTTACAGGGTATCCAGGTGAGTGTTTGATAGGACAACCAGACGAAAAACAGTCCGGGATGAGGCCTCAGGCGAGGGTTCTGCACGTGAAGCAAGGTAACCGGGGGAGGGCGTTCAGTAGGGAGTGAAACAAAAGAACATGCAAGGGGGTGGCCAATTATAAAGGGAAGAGGCAGCAGCGGCGTGGCGAGCCGTGAAAATGTGACAATGGTAAATAATGCGTGGAACGGAAGTGCAGCTTTAGTTTATTAGTAAATTTATTATCACTTCTCCGATATAATCACGCTCAACACATATAGCCGCACAGCAACAGATTAAAAAAAAGTCCGGGATATTGCATCAACTTTTTAATATTCTATGACGCTAGTGTGTGCATTGAATGTTACCTAGTGCTGGTGCGGTGCTCATTTCTTACTATTCTCGACCAATTCACGGTTTAAAATTGACTTGAATGCTCTATGTCTATGTACGACTTGGTGTGTGTGTGTGTGTGTGTGTGTGTGTGTGTGTGTGTGTGTGTGTGTGTGTGTGTGTGTGTGTGTGTGTGTGTGTGTGTGTGTGTGTGTGTGTAACCCTATCCAACTAGATATTACAAGTCCCGATAGTCTTACACCAAGCCAAATCCAGTCGCATCATATCACGCGTCTTGTCCCCCGCCCCCGCCATCTCCCAGTACATCCTGGCCTCACTATAGCGGCGCAACAGAGGAGAAACAGCAGCTGAGTGCTATATACGATAAATCTCTTTTGTCTCTGTTTTGAACGACTGTAAACGTAGTAGTACTACGTTTACAGTCGTTCAAAACAGAGACAAAAGGGATTTATCGTATATAGCACTCAGCTGCTTCAAAAATGTCTCGGGCAACAATAATTAAAGTGTGATTCACTTGAGATTAATCATTAGACATTTTGACACGTGTTACTTTATTTCAATGACCTTATATGATACTATTAAGTCAAATAACAACTCACACTAAAAGGTTTGAACGATGTGATAGCTCTTTCCACTGACAGTTATCTTTCGAAATGCTCCACACGTGCACCGCAATATATGAACAACTTAGCGGTCACAGATTTAAGCAGAAGATAGCGATGGCAAATAGCTACACTATAAATTTATAAGCACAAATATTCCAAAATGCAGCCAGTCCTTATTATGTCTTAAAACCACCACTACACCCGCAGATGGCAACCTGCTGCGACCAAGGCCACCAGACTCTACCACAGACTTCTTCAGCAACAGACATCACACCCACCCTCCTATCAGAACCACCACTTCTCCTACTCCCGCACATGGCTACTTGCTGCGCCGATGGCCATCAGACTCTACCACAGACTCCTCCTTCAGATACAGACATCACACCCAGCCTCCTATCAAAGAAGCAACGCCTTCTCCCCCAAACGCCTTCGTTACTAGAATGGATGGCCCAAAATCTCCTGAGACGTCGCCTTCCAACATACACCAAACCATTAACGCCATTACCAGCACACAAGACACCCATTCTCCTACTGGAACATCGCCTCCCACTACAGTCGCCACCACCACCACCACAGAAGTGCCGCATGCCCCTGTCTACGGCAGCTACTTCACAACGGACGCCCTCTCGAGTTCAACCATTATGAACCTGCCAAGGAACGAGACCATCTCCAGGGTTCTCTTCTGGCCTCCGTCCCCCAACATCACCGTCACCCTCAACATCAGTGTGGAAGGTTGGAACTACACCTTCAAGTCCAATACAAACTCTCCCGAAGCACTGGCACAGCATTGACATATACCAGCCGGTAAGAAAGGGATGAAACACACACCCACACACACACACACACACACACACACACACACACACACACACACATTTAACACCATCTCTCTCTCTCTCTCTCTCTCTCTCTCTCTCCTCTCTCGTCTCTCTCTCTCTCTCTCTCTCTCCTCTCTCTCTCTCTCTCTCTCTCTCTCTCTCTCACAGTACATAGATACACAGAAAAAGAAGCGATATTTTGAATAAGCATCACCAAAACAAGGATCATTCCTTAAATAACAACTCTTTCAAGTCTTTATTTTCAAAATCGCAAAATTACAGTTCTCGGAATACCACCATCATTACAACGCACATCCGTCAGTCTTCACCACCACCATCACCACCACCACCACCACAAATCGCCTGCTTTCCTCACAATCACTCCCTTACTTCCACAACTATTGTACCAAGCCATCCGTCCTGTTTCACCACCACCACCACCCACCACCACCACCACGACCACCAACCACCACCACCACTCTGTCAATGCCTAGACATCACCACTACCACAATGCCAACAATACACATGCGTGACGGTCACTAGTACCAGCACTACATACACTACCATTTGCATTAACCTCCCGTCCTCTCTTCCCACTGCAGACCTCGCAAAGTAACAAAACCATGATCTATTTCAACACGGACGGGCGTTACATAACCCTGAATTTCTCGAGGGTGCTCCACATGCAGGTTGGCAGCGACCAAACAACTCACTGGTGCTTTTGTCCCCGTGCCCACCTTTGCAGTAAGTAAGAGAGAGAGAGAGAGAGAGAGAGAGAGAGAGAGAGAGAGAGAGAGAGAGAGAGAGAGAGAGAGAGAGAGAGAGAGAGAGAGAGAGAGGAGAGAGAGAGAGAGAGAGAGAGAGAGAGAGAGAGTATGGTACAGGCATATCTATACCACCACCACCACCAAAGCTTACATCCCCCCTTCCTTGGCCACACAGCTCTTCTTTCACACCGCTAGAGCACGGGGGGCAGTGACTCGTCAGGGCAGCGAAAAGACCTCCTTGTGGCCCTGTTCGTGGTGGTCTTCCTGCTGATAGTGACCCTCTTGGCTCTCGGCGGCGTCACCTTCTACAGGAAAAACGAACTCTTCCATATCTACGCTAAGCCGAGTGAGTCTGTTTCCTTATTGAATAGAGACGTCACTTGCCACATCTGACTAAGTGGCGTGCGTCAGATTCTGATCACCGTAAGTCACCATCAGCACATCATTATAACCATACATGTTCTCTCTCTTCCCCCGTCACCACACAGTTGACTGTCTGCCCGTACACACCACAACCACCGCCACTACCCAGGCCCAATAAGGAGTCAACACTTCACGGCCACGGAGGCGAGGGAGGCGAAAGAAGTTGAGCTGACTGACAACTCCGGCTACAGCAGAGTGAGCGGCGGTACCAGCACGGCCGTCCCACCTACCCCCGGTAGCAGACAACGCCACCCATAGCAAGCCGTGCGAGAAGCCCAAAGAACATGAAAGTATCAACTGCCTCTATGGTTTAGTTTAACTCGCTTAATCATTACACGCAAGTCACCATCTGTACATATAACAGTTGACATCTCCTTAATATACAAGCATTTACGACTTCATGGCTCATAATCATATACTGTATTACGCATGTCAATAAACGCTATGTGTATAAATTTGTTTTTGTCGTCACTTTTATTGACAATATGTTTTTTTTTTTCACAGACGTCTTTTCATAGCACGGAGTTATTATTTTCTTTTCTTTCATATTCAAGTCCCTAGTTCCTCTCCACGGTGTCTGAACTGCAGACTAAAATAGGTCGTGCAACGTAACGCTGTGCCTTAATATCAGAGAGAGAGAGAGAGAGAGAGAGAGAGAGAGAGAGAGAGAGAGAGAGAGAGAGAGAGAGAGAGAGAGAGAGAGAGAGAGAGAGAGAGAGAGAGAGAGAGAGAGAGAGAGAGAGAGAGAGAGAGAGAGAGAGAGAGAGAGTGTGTGTGGTACCATGTAACTGATGATGAACATAATTGCTGATCTGTTTAAGTGGTTGCTAAATCCCAAGATGTTTGTCTATGAAGGTGCTCGGAAGGGACTGAAACAACAGATTAGCTAACTGGAAGTCTGTTTTTACGTGTGCGTGAACTTTACGCCAGTAACTCTGAAGGCAGACTGGCTGTGATGTCCTCTTGCCTCCAACCTTTCAACTGAAAATTGTGATAAGAATCTTAGATGTTCTTGGCTATAAGTTATATTCTACGACTTAAACATAATCCGTGGGTTTAATAGGCACCTCAGCAACACACGTGCTTTCCTCATCCTAGGCAGCTTCCTCATTCACCATTTAGTACGTCCGTTACATTCTCCGTCTCTCCCAAAATCTCTCCCTCATTACCTTTACATTATGCTAATTACTTAATCATATTCAATCCACTTACGTGATTCTATCCACTGCAAGACACAACGCCTTCCCAGCACGTCCCCCTGGGAACACCTGGACAATACTACACAGACCTCGGTACATGAGAGAATGAAAATGTTCTTCCCTTACATTGTTCACTGGTGGCGATGAACACAAGGAAAATTGTTTTCTGAATTTTCATGAAGAAAAGACACGCATGAGCTGTTTGTATTCACTGAAAAAAAAAAAGCTAAGATAAAAAAAACTCAAATTAACTTAATATCAAATTTAGTTATTGTGTTGAATGATAAAGCTTTAGTTAATTCAGAAAAAAAAAAAAAAAGGTGAAAGTTGTTACAGCTCACTCGGCATCCATAAAGAACGCGAGAGCGAAGCAGATTGTTTCAGGCGGGAAGTTATAGGAGCAGATACACTCCCGACATCGGATGCTGGTATCTCTTACGTGCCTGACATTTAAACCCAACTTGCACGTATTCTGACCCCAGAGTGTTTCCATCTGCCAAACTCACCACCACACTGACCAGTGAACACGTCCATGAGATATCAACACATAATAACAATGTGATGTA
Organism: Scylla paramamosain; assembly: GCF_035594125.1. Lineage (NCBI taxonomy): Eukaryota > Metazoa > Arthropoda > Malacostraca > Decapoda > Portunidae > Scylla > Scylla paramamosain. The sequence continues at coordinate 802,096 of NC_087174.1, forward strand.
TTGAACACTAATAAATCTTCGACTCCACACTGTGCGTATTACTGCATCCATTATCCGCGACCCGCCACAGGATATGACTCTGATCATTCCTTACTTATGAAATGGCACCACATAAATATCTCTTATCATTTATTCCTAACTGATTCTCATCCACTTGCTTACACACACACACACACACACACACACACACACACACACACACACACACACACACACACACACACACACACACACACACACACACACACACACACACACACACACACACATACACACACAGACACAGACACACACACACATGGTAAACTATGATAGCTATATCTAATGGAGCATCCGCTAAATGGATTTCAAAAGACGGTTCGGGAGAATGAGTCCGTAGATGGCAGAAGTGGCGGCGCGACGTAAGGCTGTGTGACTCTAACGCCAAGTAGAAGAGAAAAAAAGACTCGTGAGGAAGAAGACAGATGCATTGTCTCTTCATTACAAGATCAAACGTATCCTTTCTGACCCTGAGGCGCAACTGGCTGAGGAGACCAACGCCAAGTGAGTTACTTGCTTACTGAACACACAAGCTGAAACCAACACTAATACGTGACCGCTTTAATGAATACTGCAAATTATACATCATGCGCTCGGAGTGACATGGGAAAAGAATACTGGGAGGATACCAAATGCAGGTTATGGAGGATGGGAAATGATCAGCTTGTCACGCACAGATAAACCAAAGGAATAAATCAGTGAAGTAAACCAAATCACGGTAAACGGCTCGTGTGTTCAGTGTATTATTCCTGTTAACTGTGTGTGTTGGTGGAGCAGTGGCGAGGAATACCCATACACAGGATGGAGAGTAGGGTTACACACACACACACACACACACACACACACACACACACACACACACACACACACACACACACACACACATATAACGAATCCAGTGGGGATGTCATATGTGTGATTTTATAGGGAGACTATTTAATTTTCTTGGCATTAAAACTGACATTCATCACACAGCATGACCTACAATAGTTGCCCACTGTGTCTAGTACTTTCCCTCAAACTTTCGTCACGTGATCTGTTGATACTGTCAGCAGCCAGATTAGTAAGGAGATTAGAGGATATAAGACTGAAAGGAGAGAGGAAAAGAACTAATTGAAACGAGTTAGCTTAGTTAGACAGTTACTTGATTTCTGACCACGATTAAATCCCCACATGACTGACCCATCTATCCACACACCACAATCAACATCAAACAAAACAAGCAGTATTAAACAGAAGCATGTCAACGGTTACATGAAAAACAGCGTTGCATTATTACCACAAACCAAAGCTGCACCATCATTCATGTTAAACAAAGACCGTATATCGCCACAATATCACTGACACGCACTACACGCAGCAACACCACCAGGCAGTCTGTATAGGAGAAGATGCACCACTCTAGCTGCACCCAAGCACGTGAGAATCAAGCCTTAATGAATGAGAAATAACGTGTATGGCACCACAGACAACACTCGCTGGCTGGGAGATAAACGTCACCTTTCACAGCTGTTTCCGGGAGCCCAGTGTAGTGACAGAGAGAGAGAGAGAGAGAGAGAGAGAGAGAGAGAGAGAGAGAGAGAGAGAGAGAGAGAGAGAGAGAGAGAGAGAGAGAGAGAGAGAGAGAGAGAGAGAGAGAGAGAGAGAGAGAGAGAGAGAGAGAGAGAGAGAGAGAGAGAGAGAGAGAGAGAGAGAGAGAGAGAGAGAGAGAGAAATTTACAACTCTGCTTTCATCATTAAGAGTGAGTTACGCGCCTTAATTATGCATTAATGTCCGAATAATGATGTAGATAATGGGAATGAATAGTGGTTTTATTATTATTATTATTATTATTATTATTATTATTATTATTATTATTATTATTATTATTATTATTGTCATCATCATCATCATCATCATAGTCATCATTATCGCTAAAATTAACCAATATCATCATTATAATCAACCTGTAAATATTCTGGCCCTTTCTCACTAATCTGCACACCTATCAATTAATTTCATACTATAATAATAACATTCATGAGTGTTATAACTATATTGCAGCAAAGGACATCCTGACACAAAACACGGGAGCATAGAAGTCACACGGGCGAGCAAGCCTTCTGGTGCTCATACAGAGACGAGTCCCGCTGGAAACAGGTAAGCGTGCCCCTGAGTGCTCGTCTTAGTGTCTACGTATCAACCCTTTCATAGGTATGCACCAATTCACGTCACTAAAAGCAGCACATGGAGTCTTTATAAGCATCAGTACAAGAACGAATGGGATGAAAAGTAAAATAATTTGCAATGTTTAGCCAGTATCATGTTTGGAGGTGGCTGCAAAACATGAGAAAAATGTCTCAGATTGGTGCTTAGGAGCAGGGAACGAGTCAATATTTTATCTGCCGCAGTGGTTCTCAACGCTGAGGCTCACCACATCCATTACTGTAAGAAATAACTTGTCAATCACACACTTGAACTGCGATGAGCTGATGCTTATAAGAAATGAAAAAAAGCAATATTGAAGTTGTCCACCCAGGATCTCGTCTGACTGGTATTCCCACACTCAAGTGTCACGACAGGAACCCCGCGGTGAGAAGCATGGCCGTGTTCTACCGCCGCCCACGCCATGCCCTTTGTCTGCTGCTGTTGCTGTTTGGGATTTTGCTCTCCCACGTCAACACAGGTGAGAAGCCAAACTTTTAATCTCTTAATTAGCTGACATTACAATAGCAAGACTCTCTCTCTCTCTCTCTCTCTCTCTCTCTCTCTCTCTCTCTCTCTCTCTCTCTCTCTCTCTCTCTCTCTAAACGTAATCACGATCCTTTTCTCAGCAAACAATAGGACAAAGCTTTGCTCCATCCAGCCCCGTCTCTGTTCTGCAGCTTTGTACACGACCTGCCACAACAACACCGCCAGTCGCATCATCAAGCCAAAGGTCACAGCCCGGCACGGCGAGACGGGATTACTGTGTCCCGCCCAACCCTTCCCTCGGGTACTGCTTGCCTTGCTCTGCTTTATATATAACTCGCACGCACATCCTCGCAGGCGCCTGCATGCATGCAAGCACACACACACACACACACTATTAATAAATAGTATTTCGTTTCTAGATTAGACTTAGCTTTAGGATTAATGTTAAATATTTCCCCACCCCCTTCTGTACATTTTCAGTTTGTAAACTGCCTTAATAATAAACCGTTTATAATTATTTTATATTATATTACATTATATTACACACACACACACACACACACACACACACACACACACACACACACACACACACACACACACACACACACACATTCATTAATTAATAGATATTCTCTCTCTCTCTCTCTCTCTCTCTCTCTCTCTCTCTCTCTCTCTCTCTCTCTCTCTCTCTCTCTCTCTCTCTCTTGTGTGTGTGTGTGTGTGTGTGTGTGTGTGTGTGTGTGTAGCCATACGCAAAACCTACAAAGTACAGCTTGGTCGTTTTTCTTCAGCCCTCGTGATGAAAACGTCGAGTGGGTCTGAGAGCGAAGTGCTCCTGCCGGACGGACAAGAGGTTGTCCTCCTTTTCTGGGTGGAGGACACGAGAGGAGAGGCGCTGTCGGAGACGAAAGAGATGGAAGAAAGGGACGATTTCACATCAGAGGAGGAAAATAAAAAGGAAAAGAAGAAAAAGAAGAGGCTTAGGGATGTGGAAGAGGAGGAAGAGAGAAACCATGACGACCACGAAGCTGCCCTTGCTACTAGTGGTGAGAATAGTACCATCACCCTCACCTACTTAGTCTCCGGCTTTCAGTATCCGACCCTCAGATTCAAAGCGTCAGAGCGCAACGTGTGGCTCTCAGCTCTCTTCAACTACAACGTAAGTAGCATGTCCTCCCCGCCATGTTTCTTTTCCTTCACCACTCTCATTACGTTGGACTTTTCCTCTCATTCTGTACCTTTTGCCATGTCCGGTACTGCTTAGTTATCCGGCTAAATTTTCCATGACTGAGCAATCCTTCCTCCGATTATTCTTGGGCTAGGTTGCGGTCAGGCTAAGTTAGGTCTGATTATCACTCTAAGCTGTTTAATATTACCGCGCTACACTATTTTATTTCAGTTTGCTAGTGTTGTTTCGTCCTCTTTACCATTCCGAAGTCCTAGCAAGCTGTTCTTCGCTAATCCTGCTGAACTCAAATTCCATTGACTCCCCAACTCATAACTTCCTCATTGCCTTCTCCGTCCCCCGCAATACGTGTTCTGGTTATCTTAGTCTTCCTTCTCACCCTTCTCCAGCACGGCTATGCAAATTTCTATGTACTATTTACTTCCCAAAAACTGTGAAGTATCGTCAATACATAAATAAATATAAACGAAGATTCATGCTGGGAGCCGATGGGTTTAGAAAGTTAGTTCGCAAATTTCCCCCTCATTGGAGCACTGTCTTGCATCAAATTTCCTTGCTTATAAATATACCTTCGTTATACATCATGGTGTACTGTTTCATACTATAATGTCAACTACTATTCCCTCTTTCTTGAGTGTATATCCCAGTGGTTTGTGTTTCTTGTCCTCCTTACCCTCTTTACTTCCCCAACAGCGCGTGCACATCCCGGCAGGGTCGTTGATGTTGAACCCAGTCCCGCCCTCCTGGTGGGGTCGCAAGGTGAAGGTGTCGAGCGAGCCATCTGTGTACTGGTACCTGTGCCCCTCGCCCAACCAGTGCGGTGAGTGGCGCCTGACTAGTGTATGGCTGGTGATCAGTCTTAAGGTGTTAATGCTGCGGTATGAATTCTAATTTATTGAGTTTAAAATGAAGAGCCCGTGAAGCAGACTATCCAAACAGTGTCTGATTGACAGAATATAACAAAACATATCACCAGTAAGCAGGTCAACGTGAGGGTCAGTCACCTAAGCACACGAACCGTTCCTTTACATTTATCTTTACAGCTTCTCAGGACGAGACAAAAGGAAAAGGAAAGAGACACATGGGCAAGTCTACTTATTTTACCAAACTTATTTCACTTCTTTTAAAGCCGCATGTTTTGTGGACACATGAATAACAAAGCGGCGATGACTCACCCTTAAATACCAAAGAGGATGACCTGAAAAATCCCAAGCCGCTGTCCTTGCCGCCCCTGTGCTGGTGTCCTCAGTTCATGCTACATCCTTTTGTTCAAGCCGGTAGTGGTCACTTTCCCCCGTGCTATGGCCCGCCTCAAGGGTGTTTGTCTCCCTGACGTCATGGTTTCTGTGGAATCAGTTTTCGAAGTGCTGTGGGTCAGCAACGCATCACTCCCGCCACTCTGCTCCTCGCTGCTGCACCGGAAACCCTTTGTCGCTCAGCCACGTAACGCACAAAGTGAAGGTTATATTATCGATAGGATACTGCCCCATTCTCTCTCTCTCTCTCTCTCTCTCTCTCTCTCTCTCTCTCTCTCTCTCTCTCTCTCTCTCTCTCTCTCTCTCTCTCTCTCAGCTGGTCCGAGGAAATAATATAAGTAAAATTAAGACCAAACTTTACAACACAGTGATTCAAAAACAATGTCCGCTTCTCGCAACAGTGACTGCTGCACGCCACACACCACGGCACCGCAAAGCCTCTCGCTGCAGGGGTACAGACGACACCAGGCATCACTCCCATACACTATATTACCCAAACTACGCTCAATGTTATACTCATTCACTGCTATTCAGATCATACTCGCACCAGAGCCTAGATTCACGCCCAGTAGCTCCATATGGTCCCGTTGTGGCGGTGCATTACAACGGCCACAGTCAAAATCACTTCTATATTTGTATCCTATATGATGTGAAGGTTGAAATCTGCTTCCACGTTCTATCATTCTCTCCATTGCAGCTCCAGGGAACCCGCCGCACCTCTACAGCGGCAACGCCATCCCGGTGTCAGTCATCGCCTTAGGAACGACAAGTGTGATACTGCTGCTCCTGTGTCTGGGTCAGGTGGCTCTTGTCCTGCACCTGCGGCGGAAGTCGAGGCATGCAAAATCACGTCACCAGCTCTCACGCGCGGACACGATCGACGCCCACAGGTTCACCACCAGGTGCTGAGTCTGAATGCAGCTTTAGAGTCAGCAGTTCTCTTAAATCGTGGACCATTTCATACACCGCGGCAGGGAAGGCTGTCTGATCATGCCTGTGTGTCAGCATCCACGCGTGTCCTTAGCTGTACTGTGCGTGTCCTTGATGAAGAGCCTTGCTACTTTGCTGGAGAAATAGAAAGCTTTGCTAACTGTAAATTTATTTCCCATTTGATTCGTGTAAGTGACGTCCCGCCGAGCTCTGCCAAATGGACTTTCCCATTTACATATTCTCTCTTTCCTGCTGCACGCCTGTCTGTACTCTCTCTCTTCTCCTGTGCTGCTCACCCGAAAACCTTTCCCTTCAACCATGACCCTTCCACCCTCCATCCCCTCACCTCTCTGAATCCATCATCCGTCCATCCCTTTCATTGCCGAAGACAAAAATACTCACTATTTTATACCCCGACGGCTGGCAGAGAACGCAATGTGGTCATGAAAGCTTGGCGTGACCTCTACTTATCCAGCCAGGCGCCACTCCCCAATCCCCACAGTGTTCTACCAGGTGTTGCGGGAGGCACTTGGCGGCTCCCTGCACTGGCCCTCGTATGAGTAACGCACCCTCACTCACACTCCCCAGAACGCAGATTCTATGTAGCCTCATAGTTACCGCTCACAAACTGTGTCCCTCAAGTGTACTCCCACCCACTCACCAACCTGTGACCTTTCGTGCTCTCTCTCTCTCTCTCTCTCTCTCTCTCTCTCTCTCTCTCTCTCTCTCTCTCTCTCTCTCTCTCTCTCTCACTCTCTCTCTCTCTCTCTCTCTCTCTCTCTCTCTCTGCAGGCACTCACCACCAGCTCTCCTCGTCTTTCCCTACGTGCTAGAGTGTGTGAGTGTGTGAGGAAACACCCTCCACAAGATCCCCGTGGCGCCGTCCATGCTTTGTGGCCCTCGTCCCGGAGCCCTGAGCCCCAGGCCCTCGGGACGAGTGTCGTGGCCACCAGCCCGTCACACCACCGTTTCGAAAGACAAGAGGGCCCAAGCGCCATACGAGAACTTGGCAAACAGCACGGGAGGGTCTAAGATTATGTGAAGCCTCGAGAGGAGGATACATAAAGAGGGCAGAAGAGAGGGGACGACGTGAGGAAAACGAGAGAGAGAGAGAGAGAGAGAGAGAGAGAGAGAGAGAGAGAGAGAGAGAGAGAGAGAGAGAGAGAGAGAGAGAGAGAGAGAGAGAGAGAGAGAGAGAGAGAGAGAGAGCGCATCAGCCTCTCCTAGCTACTCTGTTTACAACCACCTTCAAGACCTTTCCACGGACAGTGTTGCACAGCCAGCGCTTACCATTACACCATGCAAAACACTAATACTTTCATTATAACAGGCGCGGATCCCACTTATGATTACAAAACGTGCCAAAAATAAGACTGTAACAAACTAATAAACTGTAATCCTTCTCAATTCCTTATTACTTCAATTCCACACTTCACTGATTACTGGTAAGTTTTTCAGGCATTCATTGCCACTACATTCAAAACTACTAAGCATCCAACAAATGTACAAGTCACCCATTCAAAGGTTAAGTTTTCTAACGGAGTGGAGATTTAGAAAACGTATCATTATATAGGACACTATTATAAAATTATTGCGCGCGCGCGCGCGCGCGAGAGAGAGAGAGAGAGAGAGAGAGAGAGAGAGAGAGAGAGAGAGAGAGAGAGAGAGAGAGAGAGAGAGAGAGAGAGCCATTAGAGCTCGAGACGGAACTATGACAGGCATTAATATTTACCGTCAAATGCACAACAAAATAACAGCCAAAAATTGCAAGACAATACACTAAAGAGAAGACCAAGAAGAAGGAAAAAAAAAAAAGTAAATAAAAAAAAAAAAAAAATAAGTAAGATCACGGCGCAAAGTATCGCAGCCTCATGCTCCTGAACTCCAACCTAATAATCCGCACTGTGGCAGACTCCACTCAGCTGCCTACCACACTGTGCATCCTCCTCACAGACCTGTCACATACATTTCCAAGCTAAACCTAACACCAAGTACGACTAGCGAGATTGGCATCAAATCAGCTGATTGCTAATCAGTCACTAGCAGTTTCTCGTCGAGACAAGAATGACAGTGAATACGTTGAGATTGTATTGAATAATTGAGGATAATAAAAAAAAAAAACTGTCGGGAATGCCACACACTTCCAATAATGTGCAATGGCCATGATGTTTCTCCGCCATTGTCTTTGTTACCCAGCCACCTCTAAATTTTTACACCACAGCTAAACAACACCTCACCTCTAGTAATATCCGCAGACTCGTCTTACACTATTCATAATACCCATTACAGAATTACGCCCATCACATATAGAAGACATTGACACATTACGACATTTGGAAAACACTGCTAGCGACAGAAACGTGTTAGCAGATCGTGAAACTATGGCTTACCAAACAAATATATATATGAATAAACAGGCAAGTCCATTATTGAGGCAGGCAAAGTTATGCAGATCTACCAAACAGCACTTGTAACATTACTTGCACCTACCCATCTGCACCAGGAGCGTGGGGCAAGGCTCAGGCAACACCAGCGGCGCATCAAGTGTCAGGCGGCGTTCTCTGAGGTGGTGGATGGCGCCAACGTGCGCAGTGAAGTAGTCCTAAGCCTTGCCATCGTCTGCATTTCCTCTTCCACTAAACTAGAATGATGCATGTTCACGGTACACTTATTAGAGAGTTATTATATGACAAATCACAATAGCAGGTGACGACCCAACACGCACATCACACACATCCTACACACCGCGGCGGCAGCTGTGGTACTAAAGATGGTCACCGCCTTGCTTCCTTGTGCGTGGTCTCATATATTCTGGTTGCTATATTCTGGGTCCTGTGATGTGGTTTTATGTACTATTATCATCTAAAACCATTGATTAGCTAGTGCAAGGTGCCCGTTTGGGAGAAAGGCAGCCAGTTATTAATACATTTGTAAGAGGTTCTAAGGAAGACAAGTATTCTTAATTTCCAACTGAGCACAGAGGTACATGTAAAATAGCCGCAGTCAGATTCTGGCAAGATTTTTTTTTAAACGTTGGTGTTGGTAAATCTCAACAGCAAGCCCCACGTCGTATCTCTTCTTATTAACTTTGCAAATGCGTTTTTTAAACCCGGGGAAAGAGACACGACGTGGTATTAGGAGAACCCAACATCAACAGCACTCTTCGCACAGGTTGGCACCTCTTAAGGTAACATTAGTTGTCATATTGGTGACCTGTTTCTTTTCTGTAATGAATAAGATTTATTATAGTACTGAGTTATGTTGGACTCATAAATTAATATTGTTATGTAATTATTACTGTAAGTGCAAGATGTTGTGGTCAATAAAACTATGAACTATGAACTATGAACTATGTGTCCAAACTATCGAGCATGCCCGACGGGCAAACAGTGATACCAGATCACAATGAGTAATGAGAATGAGGGTTGATGACGTCAGAAGCGGGAAAACCACAGGCAGGGATCTGGCAACAAACAATACTACCAGATGTAGCTGAGCCCTCTACAATATCTACTCCTTCACCGGGAAAAGACTGGCGGGCAAAGTTGTAAACTGATGAGTGGTGTCAAATACTTGTTCATGGTTGAGTTTCACTCTGACCCTGCTAAGGAGTCGGGTGCGGCACTTGTCTCACCATGCCGAACACAGTCGAGAGGAAGAAAATAGCCTTGTGTGGGATAATTCTTGGATTGTATATAAAAAAGAAAAAAAACAAGCCAGAGCTCATAGGCGTGTGTGGTGCAAGGACTTTATGTTCCACAAGCAAGGTTTTTGACGGTACATATCAATTATCCATGCTGTATCTTCCCCGGACCACTGAACGTTTCCTCCTTCAGGTACACTTGTAGAAGGACCGCCAGACATGCTGATATGCACAGAACACTTTGAATGCGAGATAGATTCCTACTTAATTACGAGGACACATTTAGTGTTTCGCATCATACCACTCGAAACAGTTTCTGGGGTTTCCTGCAAACTCACAGACATTTGCCCGCTAGTTTGCCCCCAGTCTCCTCGCTTCTGACGTCACCTTCGTGCCTGCCACTCACCCTCCTTGCTATTGTATTGGAACGGGATCTGGTATCACTGTTTGCCCGTCGAGCATGCTCGATAGTGTGGACACACCTTTCTCTTAAGTGTCTCATGTGCCTGCGATCAGCTGATCAATGCTTTACAGTTTTCCTGCCTAAACAGTCTACAATGAACACTGCATTCGACCACTAACACCACGGTTTAAAAAAACGAGACGTACTAAGAATCAGCTAAATTGGTATTAGTAACTACTGACATCACCTTTTAAAAAATCGGGCAATAATGTTGCGCCCACCCCGCACTCCGAGCGGGCGTGTTATCCACACGGGCACGGGTCGAAAACCTAGAGCAGCGGGGCCTCAAATAAGTCACACTCTGAACGCTGGGACAAAGCACACACACACGAGGCCGGGGCACAAGGGAAAACACCAGCACTATTTCCTAGATTTATTGACAAATTCTCCGCAAGTACGAGTATACTGCTTTACAAGTTCATACGGGCACCACAAGTCTCCCAGAGCATGACAGGCACTCAACAGGGCACTCAACAGGCAGGGAAACATTTCCAAAGCAGGCAGGCACACGCTGGTTTCCTCTTGGACCACGGGTCTCCGCTCTCTCTCTCTCTCTGTTTTTCCGCTTCTCCCAGTTCTGCCACCTCCAACAGTGCTGCCACCCGCATCCATACCCCTGGTGTAACAATAAGCTTTGTCCTGCTTCGTCGCCATGATGAATCGTAACCAGCTCAGGTTCGAAGGTTTGAACAACGGTGCTTCGGAAGGAAAGTAGTGCGAGGTGCCGGCGAGGTAAGAAGGAAGAAAAGAGAGGGTCCCTTCTCCCTCGTCGGCACCTCTCACTCCTCTCCTCACGACTCACCGTTCGTTGCTCAGACCTTCGAACCTCAGCTACGATCCATCATGGCAACGAAGCAGGACTCGACTTACGTGTGACTACGACCGCCATGTGGGCAACGAGTTATTCAACAGCAACAACAACAACATCTACTACTACGATTACTACTACTACTACTACTACTACTACTGCTACTACACCTTTGAGTGCAGTAGCTACTATTGATACAAACCATGAACTAAAGCTTTTCTTCTGTCTTTCCTTCTTCGAAATCCCAGAAATACTGCACAGCTCTGTCTTGAGGCACTGGGCTGGACGGTCGACGAACGAAAACATCCACATCCTCACTATGTCTATGAATGTAGGTTGCATATAACTCTCTCAGTGTTTTATCTTTTATTAAGCACAGTCAAAGCATCGCCATTGGCACCATGGATGTAAACAGCTAGTAAATATTTCGTATTTACGTATATTTATCTACGATCTCTCTCTCTCTCTCTCTCTCTCTCTCACTTACATACCCTTTATCCATGTAGAGCCCAAACACAAACACGAGGATACACAACTTTAGGTCTGGATACATATTTTCTGAAATAAATGTTTGTCACACACACACACACACACACACACACACACACACACACAGATTCACACTTACTCAGTTACCAACAGTATCCATATTTTATCATTAATAGGGATATAACAGAAAACGTATAGGAATGTGTGTGTGTGTGTGTGTGTGTGTGTATATAGGTTAGTCGATGGCAAAACAGACTGCTGTAAACACATACCGCCTCATCTCATCATATCGTTCATAAAGACCTGCTGTTGCTCGATTAGATAAAATTTTATGTATTTTTTTTCACTCGCAGAGGAATTAACGAGTAGTCACTGTGTGTGTGTGTGTGTGTGTGTGTGTGTGTTCTTGCTGGTATTACATAGGGTTTATGAGTCATTTGTGCACGTGTTGTCATTTGCGTGTTGAATGTTATCTTTTGAAATCGAAACTGTGCCTTCAATATCAGGTGTTTGTTAATTTAGTTGTCTGGTATACGTACGTGCGAACAGTACTTACACACATGTGGACGTTTGTAGTTTGTATACACGCGTGAATGAATAATGTATCGTACTGTCTGTATGTCGGTGTGCGCTTTGTACTTTGATGTCTGGTTACTGTTGTTCATGACCGTGAGTAATCGTGTGATTGTGTTCACCAACTCTCAAATCAACACAACACAACACAAAACATAACATTCTTGTTTCAAGGTATGTTGGCAGCCCTGGCCTCCCCCAAGCCAGGGGTGCCAACACAAGCCATAGCACGAGCCCTGCACGGGCGATGCGTACTCGGGACACACGAATTACAGCGTGGACACACGACATAGTTTCTCGGCTCGTAAAACATAAAGTCTTTCTTCACAAGAGACAAACAAGAGTAAGTGGTGTCATCAGACAGACATCATCAGCGGCATGGACAACAAGAATGCAGTCGGTCATGCAGTAGTCCTGTCATAGCATTATGGAGCTTCAGAGCCGCATCAGGTTATGATCTGGTAACGCCACGTGTTCCTCATCCCCAGCATTCACAAATACAATATTGTGAGTAATAACAGCATATACAGCACAACTGCAGGCCTGTCACTAAGCCTCCACCACGGCAAACACTGCAAGCCTCACGTGCCACCCGAACACACCCTTCCCAATTTACGTTTATGTCATCCTAATCTGTTTAGGTTTCATGGGAATCGTCATTGTTATTCCGGAAACAACAAATACACGCCACCGGAATTCTATGCGCATTGGACACGCCACGGAGGCCAACAAATGCCGGGCCACCCAACAACCCAGCGCTGTAAGGCCGCAGCTTATGACATCAGCAAAGCGGTTATCTTGATCCAGAAAAACATGTGTTAATACCTGGAAGGCACACTGGACACTTGAGGCGCATCAGAAGCAAAGGTAATACATGACAATAACTCTGACAGGACCTGGAAGAGAGGCGCTGATTCTCCGGCAGGCATCTCCAAACGTATTTCTCCAAGCGGTTCACACTCACCATACGATCTCTTTCAACGATATTTTCCGTGATTCAAAGGAAGTGCCGAAAGGTAACAGAGACCTTAGTAGGACACAACACGACACGTAGGATACACGCTGATAATGTATCGCGAAAGCTCCTGATGCACAATAATGAGTGAACCCGACTTGAATTTATTAGTTCCCCTGTCATTCTTAATTTCATTTATTAGGAAGCCTTAAACGAGAGGACTTAAGGACGTAAGGTGGAAAAAAAGTGATGCTCTCCTCTCAAGTACCCACACCGCGAAGCTCAGGATGGTATACTTTACCACCTAACAAGGTCATACCGATGAGTAAACACAAGTCAAAGTAAGTGTCTTTCATCCATGCCTATCAATCTTCATTGAAAGTATATAACTGAGAACACGTTCAAATATGCACTGATCAAGTATATACGATGGAATTTATGAGGTTTGTAATGTCTATACACAGGACAAAGTTCTCTTAAGGGAGCAAAATTATGAAGAAAAGGTGAGGAAGATGAAGTCTTTCGGAAAACAATTCAGTGCATTTTCTTTACGGAGCTCCTCCTCCTCTGCCTTCGCGTTGGTTCAGATGAGTGGGCTATCTTCCCCGGAGGCGGCAATGTGGCGGCCCCCGACACTCCTACACTAGAACGCTATGAGTGCCATCTCAAGCGTTCACAGTAGTACCTCGCCGCCTAGTGTGTCAAGTAAACTGAAGGTTCACTATCACAAATGATTCTTAACTTCATCCCTCGCTATATCATTGTGGACCGAACCAAAACTTTTTACCTTCACGAGCATCAGCACTGTTGGGGCGACTGGCAAGCTACAGTGATTGATAAATGAAACTAATACTTTGGAATGGAAGCGTAATTAAGGTAAGAATGCAGCGCCTCATACTAAGGTGCTACACCCGTTGGTCTGTGTGGCAGAGGCTGCGTCGATGGAAGGGGTGGTGGTGGTGGTCGTGGTGGTGGTGGTGGTGGACTCCGTTGGCTTTGTGGTAGTCATGGCGGTGGTGGTGGTGGAAGCAGTGGCACCTCCGTTGGTGAGGTTATTGATGATGCATTGGCGGTACAGGAGCCTTGGTTTGGTAGAAGAGGTAGAACGACGCTTGGTGGTGGCGGCGGTGGTGGCGGTGGGGCTGCTGGAGGGGTGGTGGTACAGCAACGAGGAGGTGGCCACGCACCGCCTCTTCTCCGAGGGAGTGGCGGCCAAGACTGTCCTGGCGCTGTGGCTGTCCAAAGGGATCTGTCGAGAGAGAGAGAGAGAGAGAGAGAGAGAGAGAGAGAGAGAGAGAGAGAGAGAGAGAGAGCATGAGATGTAGTCACTCATTCTGTCACAACTACAAAAGAAAAATAGATATTCATTGAGTTCATCTACACTACTTATCCCATTATGCATTACGTTTCACTGGTGAGTCTGTAACAGTGAAAGACAATACAAGATGATTAAAAATAAACGTTGTTCATCATATAATGGTCTTGAAATAACGATAAATAGGTTTAGTTTTGTTCTCTTCCAACAGATAACGCAATTGACATGCGGTGATACGCCATCTCCAGCTGCAGGGCGACGCGTGCTGCGCAATGGAACGAGTATTTATTTCTCAGCTTATGCCCACAATATCATTCTTCGATTTTCAGTCCTCACCAGCCAACACAGATGGTCGTTCACTTCGTTTTCTCTCGTAAACATCTTTAGTTTCACGGAAATGGGTAATCAACCATGAAAATGTGATTTCATTGATGTTGGGAGAACCAGTCTATCGTCTTTGAAGCGATATTTTCATCAGTGCAGAAGACCACGTTGCAGAGTGGTTTTCAAAAATTAAAGACACGCTTCGCTTCAGCTAGATGGCGCTGGTGCATCAACACACACACACACACACACACACACACACTCTCTCTCTCTCTCTCTCTCTCTTTATATCTGTGTATATATATGTATGTATGTACTCGTATGATAATAGAGTTCACGTCCTTTTTGCGACACGTGTCAGATGGTAAACACTCTTGACACGCTAGTTTGTTTTATTGTACATTCAGGTCGTAAAACCTTCTATCGCCATAACACATGTGACTCTCGAACACCTGCGACTCATATTACAACACCTTTGTTGCACCATTACTTCAAAGCTATTCCTGTTTTCTCGCATGATTTTATACATGACAACGAAAACTACAGTATACCTTGCACCCAATACTTGTTTTGTGTTGCCCATGTAAATTTATGGTAATAATAATAATAATAATAATAATAATAATAATAATAATAATAATAATAAGGATAATAAAAGTATCAGCATTACCAAGACACACATTACAATCCGCTATGATGCCTGCGTTTCTTCCAGCACTCAATAAAACTACCTGAATACTTCAAACACTTCCGAGTCACACAATGAACACATCCCCCACCTGTACAAGCACAGACTTTCTACGTGTCTCGGCAGATCCGGAGGAACTTGAGTACACGGAAAACTCAGAAGACGCCTTGGACTCGAGGGAGCACGGGTTGGGGGTCTTGACGGACGTGAAGGACTTGCAGTTGGTCTCCAGGCGTAGTGGCGAGCAGCAGGAGTGGGATACCAAGATGGCCTGCCGAGGGAACACACGTTAGCGGAAAGTGAGGTTAAGAAAATACTGTTGAAGATAATACAGTGAAAGGAATCAAGGCGGGACAAACACTGGAACAATGTGACTGTCGAAGATAACGCAATAAATGAAACAGAGACTTAGAACAAAAAAAAATGGAGAGAGGAAACGAGAATTGTGTGCTTTGACTAAGGCTACGTGTGAGAGTGATACTTCCTTAAGTAATTGTAGTTCAAGTGCTGCCCCCCAAAAAAAATAAATAAATAATAAGCCGAAAACAAAAGTAAAACATATGGAGAGGAAAAAACACCATCCCACACTAATAAAACACTAATAGAAGAAGCGGTGCAGAAAAAAAAAGCAGACAACAGTGACAGGATGAAGAGCAGCACTCCTTTGCACCTCACCTTGAATCCCGCACGGAACTTGTCGTTGAAGAAGGCGTAGAGAATGGGGTTGATGCACGAATTGGACGCCCCAAGCCACTGTGCGATCGGGGCCAAGATATGTATGAAATTATTCTCCATATCCGTGAGAGCGACGCCCAGCTGTGTGTCGAGGGAAGGAGAAAGCGAGAGGGAGGAATGCATGAGAAGAAGCAAGGCGTGCGTTTCAAATTTGGCTACGTAAGGGTTATGGAATTAAGTGGAGGATATAGAGAGGAGGGAAAATAAGAAAGAGCAAGGGATTATAAGACACACGAAGAAACGAAGAAAATGTAAGAAAAAATAAGAGGAAGAAAACAACGAAGAAAACTAAGAAGAAGGGAAAGTAACGATGATGGAGTAAAAAAGACAAGAGAAAGTAAGAAAGAGAAAGGAAGAACAAAAAAGTAAGTAAAAGTAAAAAAGGCTTTCTGGAAAAATAAGAAGGAAGAGAAGAAGGAATAGAGAAAAAATGAGAGTAAAGAGATATGCTGCAGTTACAATAGAAGAAGAAGAAGAAGAAGAAGAAGAGAGAGAGACAGAGACAGAGACAGAGAGAGTGAGAGAGAGAGAGAGAGAGAGAGAGAGAGAGAGAGAGAGAGAGAGACAGAGGAGGAGGAAACATATCATAGTGGTCACAGGGAAAAGACGCATTGTGAGAGGTATCTACACACACACACACACGCTCTCTCTCTCTCTCTCTCTCTCTCTCTCTCTCTCTCTCTCTCTCTCTCTCTCTCTCTCTCTCTCTCTCTCTCTCTCTCTCTCTCTTTCTCTCTCTCCCTCCCGCACCTTGAGCCTGGCAAAGATAACATAGAGGGGGCAGCCAGGAGAGAGCAAAGAGGATGACCACGACCAGCAACATCTTGATCACTTTAATCTTGGAGCGGTGCATCATCATGGGCCACGCCCACGTCCTGCCTCTCACCGGGAAGCTTGCGGCGCCACACCTGCCGGGAAGCCACACCTGTGATTCATCTTACCTGTAGCACCCCCTGACGCCTCGCCCCTCGCTTCCCATTACCTCGCAGTGGTTGTCTCACAGCGAGGTGTCACTCTGTCAGATTGTAGCTAGCAGTGATTCGCTTTAACCCTTATATTACTTGCTGATGGCCTGTGTGTGTGTGTGTGTGTGTGTGTGTGTGTGTGTGTGTGTGTGTGTGTGTGTGTGTGTGTGTTGTGTCTGTTTGTATGTGTAGTGTGTGTGTGTGTGTGTGTAGCAGTAGTAGTAGTAGTAGTGACCTTAAGCTTGGAGTTGGTAGCAGTAGTAGTAGTAGCAGTAGCAGTAGCAGTAGTAGTAGTAGTAGCAGTATTAAATTAGTAGTAGTAGTAGTAGTAGTAGTAGTAGTAGTAGTAGTAGTAGCAGCAGTATTAGAGCAGCATTATCAAGAGCAACGTGAAGACATCATCAATAGCAGTACCATCAGATTACTGTTGACTACCTTGCGCCATATGAGGATGTAACAGATAGAGATGACGGTGAGGGGCAGCAGGTAACACATCACCAGGTTGGCCAGCACGAAGTACAAATTGCCGCTGTGCTCATCTGGCCACCTGTCCGTGCACACCTGTGGGAAAACACCTGTATCACTGTTCATTCCTTCATTCCTTCCGCCCCGTTCTTCCTTCCTTCCTTTCTTCCTCATATACATATATATATATATACAAATACATACATGCATATCTATATTAGATGCACACCAACTCTCTCTCTCTCTCTCTCTCTCTCTCTCTCTCTCTCTCTCTCTCCCTCTCTCTCTCTCTCTCAGCACGCATGCTCGAAAACTATATAACCATAACATGTCTAAATATAGCAGTGTGTAATAGCTTCCCATGTAACAGAGGCCATAGAGGAAAGAACTAATAATTAGAATTGAGGAGGAGGAGAAGAGGAGGAGGAGGAAGAAGAGATGATGAAGAAAAAGAGGGAAAGGAGGAGGAAAAGAAAGAGGAAAATATTCACTGACTACGTTTTATCGAGAGAGAGAGAGAGAGAGAGAGAGAGAGAGAGAGAGAGAGAGAGAGAGAGAGAGAGAGAGAGAGACAGAGAGAGAGAGACAGAGAGAGAGAGGGTGAGCCACATCGTAAAAAGGGAGAAGGATGAGACGGAAGTGAGGATGCAATGGTGGCGAAGGGCGTAAGAAGTCACGAATGCAAGAACATGGAAAAGGGAAACAATGAAAGGAGATCATAATAAACGAGCGTGATGAGTGAGCGCCTCTGGAGAACGCACGAGGAGGTCAAATCTCTGGTAATTCTTCTTTAACCCAATTACAGGTACGTGTTTTTGTTTCTGGCCTTCAGTCGCCGCGGGAAGGTAAACACAAGTTCGCTGGGGAGACGAAAACACTTCCAAGGGGTAACTTTTGCAATGTATCGATATATATTTTTACAAGGCAACCAAAAAAAACAATTCTCTCTTCGCTTTCACCTTAACTTCAGCCTAACCCTATTCCTCCCCAAGAGTTTCCTCCCTCCAACCGTCACTTCCTCCGTTTTTTCCCCTTTTTTTCATCGCTCGTTCTTTCCTTCCTTCCTTCCTTCATTCCTTTTTTATCTTTCTTCCTTTATCCTGTTTTTAATTTTTTTGTCTACTTTTCTTGTTGCCTTCTTTTTTTCTCTTTATATTAATTACTTTTTTCCTTCCTTCTTCTTTCCCTTCTCCGTTCCCTCCTTCTCTTCCTCCTATTCGTTTTCCTTTCTCTTTCCTTCCTCCCTCCACTTCTCTCCTTTCTACATTTTTCTTCTTTCCTTCCTACTTTGCCTCCTTCTCCTCTTCTTATCCATTTTTTCCTTCCTTCCTTCCTTCCTTCCTTCCTTCCTTCCTTCGCTGTCTAGATATTCCACCGCTCACAAAATTAAACTTTAATACGAAATGAGATTCTTCATTGACCTTATAACTGCGGAAATAATTTATATAGACGTTCTCTCTCTCTCTCTCTCTCTCTCTCTCTCTCTCTCTCTCTCTCTCTCTCTCTCTCTCTCTCTCTCTCTCTCTCTGTATGTCTACGTGTCTGCAAAAATGGCAAGACGAAGAAGGAAGAAATGAAGGAAGGGAAGAAGGAAGGAATATATAAGTTTTTGCATTGGCAGATTGACCTTATCCATGTATTTATTCCCTTATAAGTTTGTTCATATATCTGTTGCTCTTCCGGCCATGTCTTATCACGTGTCTCGTTGAGGTGTCGTCTTTCCCCAACTCCCGTAACGAACCAGCTATAAGTTTGCTCAAAGAGAGAGAGAGAGAGAGAGAGAGAGAGAGAGAGAGAGAGAGAGAGAGAGAGAGAGAGAGAGAGAGAGAGAGAGAGAGAGAGAGAGAGAGAACACATACATATCCACACACTCACACTCACACACACAAACACACAACACACACACACACACACACACACACACACACACACACATCTCTACACAAAGGACACACGGACAAACAGACATGCAAATACGCCGAGAGAAACACTTAAATACGGACAGACACGCGGATAAACCCCTGCTCCCCCCCAAAAAAAAAAAACAAAAAAAACATGCAAAACAAATTTACCATCCGCTAAAATATACCTTAATTTAACAGTTCAGGTTTTAATGCAGCACCGTTAAAAGTGTCATTATCTCACACCATGTTATCTTTACCGTCAAATGGCACCAGTTACCTACAATTCAGGCTTTACTGCTGCTTAAGTATGTCATTGCTTTAACTTTACCCTCCAGATAGTATGCCCGGGAGAGGTAATTTAGTTTTTTAGGTAATTCTCTCTTGATACTGAACCAGGAACCTTCGCTCACATCGTATTAGTGAATCTGAGGGACGTATGAGTGAATAAAGCGACGCAAGGCAATACAAACGCTCCTTATCAGTATCGTATGTCGCTCTGTGTTGACTCTATAAACGTGTGTTATGCTAGTTTACCCAGAGCAGCGTGTCCCGTCCAGACTGAGGCATCACCATTAATAGCCCAAGGTTCATCATTTCCACGGCACTATAATTTCAGTGATCACCAACTTTCTCCATAACAGTTAATGACCCAACTTTAGTGGGACTTAAGAGACTCTGTCACCGGTGTTTTCCAGGCGCAAATTAATGATACTGGACAGAGGCAGGTTAATGTACAATGCGAGGCGACTAACGACCTGATCGACTTTAGCAGGATTTTTGTCTTTTTTTTTTTTTATGGCAAATTACGTGGTGATATTTATTTCTCTGTGAGTGGTTTTACTGCTGGGAGAAAGAAACGGTTCCTCGAAAAAATGTTCAACACTTATTACAGCCATTGAGACCTGTTACGTGGGAGAGAGAGAGAGAGAGAGAGAGAGAGAGAGAGAGAGAGAGAGAGAGAGAGAGAGAGAGAGAGAGAGAGGACACTGCAACTTAAAAATTTCCTACCTTACCAAAACCGTAAGCTGCAAGGACACAAGTTTCGCAAGAGGGAGAGAAAAATGATGCCGTCAAGTGAAGAGGAAAAAGGGAAGGCGAGGGACACTGACAGCAGGGCGAGGCAGGGCGAGGGACGCACAGGTGTTATTGATGCCCTGCCTTCCTGTCGCTGCCACTCCAAGCTGCTTTGGTAGAAACTTGAATGCAAACGATTGGCAAAATTTAGGCCATCGATTCATCTCTCTCTCTCTCTCTCTCTCTCTCTCTCTCTCTCTCTCTCTCTCTCTCTCTCTCTCTCTCTCTCTCTCTCTCTCTTAATTAACTTTTCGTTTACGGCGGGAACAGAAAAAAGCAATGAAAGAAAACGTGAAATTTATCGTAACACGTGAAACTCATTTCCTCCAGAGACGCGTCAAAGGACCAAAATTTGCATCGTACATTTTATTATCAGAGTGCCAAACTCCTTTCGGTACAGCATGCTATTAAAAAACACCACGACACAATCTTTTCTTTCTTTCATCCTCGCTTTCCTTTTACATAACAGGCAATAACAAGACAGTGGAGGAGAGAGAGCAATCCCCCTAACTGCACATCGACCCCACGGCTACTCACGCTCAGGTCCGTCTTGGGTATGGGCTCCAGGGTGAAGTAAATGGCCCAGGGGAGGGTGATGGTCAGGGAGAACACCCAGATGACAAGGATGATGCTGCGGCAGGTGCGAGAGGTGATCTGGCAGCGCATCGGGTAGCAAATAGCCAGGGCGCGGTCCACGGAGATCGCCACCAGTGTGTTGATTGAGGCGGAGACGCTTACGCCTTGCAAATACGACATGGCCTTACACACGAAGAGGCCGAGCACCCAGGCTGTGGAGGAGAGCAGGATCAGCTGTGCCTCGGAAATCTGTGTTGGTGAAGCGTTTAAATGGAATTACCAAACTCTATCAGCATACTGTACATTGCAAGCTGTGGGGATAATATTCTTTGAGGGTTGAAAGGATATCATAGGAGTCTACTACTAAATGAAATACGGTAACATAATAGCATACGTCTTTGAATAGGAATTAAAAGAAGTTTTGAGAGGAAGAAAGAACGTCTGTAGTACCTTGTGTCTTATTCATTATGTATTAAAAAACATCTAGTTCTCATGTAATCTATCTGTAGTCAGGTACGTTGTATGCATGATAAAGACTTGGTGATGAGCAAATAGTACTTGAAGGAGATGAAAGGTCTTTAGTGCACTCATATTTCACGGTAAAAAGTCTTCTTCAGTGGACTCATATTTCACGGTAAAAAGTCTTCTTCAGTGCACTCATATTTCACGGTAAAAAGTCTTCAAGAACATATATTGTACATGCTATCGAAACAGAGGCACGCCACATTGCACTCTCCTTGTATAGGTACCCTGCTCGATACACTCCAACACATCGCGCACAAATATACAAAAAGTAGTGAGTCCCGGGTGTTGAGAAAGCTACGACTTCGCTGAGAGAAATAACAAACCAGTCTTTACGGGAACCGGAAACAAAATAAATTGGAGGAGACGCGTAAATGATTGAATCTTCTGTCCAATCGTGCGGGGCCCTCGTGTCCTCGTGTGCGTCTCTCCACTTCGTCTTCCTCTGTCGTGAGTCCTTAAAGGGAGCGACTTCAGTATAAGTAAGGTAAGTAAGGGAAATTTCCTAATGCATATTTTAAGGAGATTATACTTCGTCTCCACGGAGGAGCTGCTTCTCTGAAAATCTATTACGCCTTACGATAATTCCCCCATTACAAGGCAGCACCCTCATCCACTTCCACTTAACGGTGTACTTTGCTCTCCTCTTCCCCTGAAATGCGGCGCACCTCCCTGCTTCCGTCTCACTCGCCTGTCATGTTTGGCTGTTATATTGCCTCTCCACTTCCGTCACCCGTAATGCCATCGCCAGGTGTTATGGATCACTTATTCCTCCTTTAATGCCCACACACTCCCGCCCCTGACGCATATCCCGCCCTCGCACCGCCCTCCCCTCCCTGTGGTATATACGAGGTGTTTGCCAGTCTCTGCCTCTGCCGCCATTACCATGACAAAGGTGCAGGTTGTGCCTCTCACTTCTGGCCCTTCCTCCCCTTCTCTTCCCCTTCCCTGCCGCCCAAACTCAGCCTGCCAAGGTCATTTAGCAAAGCTGTTTTCTTGTTTACTACAAAATTTTGCTTACTTTTCACTCTTCCCTGCCACTCCTTCATCCTATATTTCCTTTTTATTCTTCCCCTCCTCCTCTAACTACTTGTTCCCTTGACCATCTGCCTTTTACTCTCCTCTTTCGGATCTTTTCGTCATACTTTTCATTTTTATCTTTTTCTCTGTTTCATCTTACTTCTCCATACAATCCCCTCTCTCTCTCTCTCTCTCTCTCTCTCTCTCTCTCTCTCTCTCTCTCTCTCTCTCTCTCTCTCTCTCTCTCTCTCTCTCTATTATCTTCATCCACACCTACTCTCCCCGTTTACCCTGTCTCTATCCACACTCCACTTCTCCCTTACACAACTCCCTGTTCCTCCCACTCCTACTCTTTGCCACTACATCATTACCGCAGACTAGAGAGAGAGAGAGAGAGAGAGAGAGAGAGAGAGAGAGAGAGAGAGAGAGAGAGAGAGAGAGACCTAAAACCCAATCTCAATTTTCCAGTCTAGTTGATTTTTCTCTTGTAAATAAGAGGCAAGGGTTTATTTCAAGTCCTCAGATTGGCCACATGAGATGGTGACGGGCTCATCCTTCCTGCTGGTGCCCCCTTGATGAATGCTATTTACATTAAGGGAAGCTCAGAGTGGTCGCAGCGGGAAAGTCAAGCGGACCAGATGAGCACCTGATGGATACGAGGCCAGACTAAGAAGGAAAAGCCTCAGAGTTCATACAAGGGTGCCCATGATGACTTGCACGTAAACTCAAAGGGAAATTTAGTACCTTTGATTCTCTGGGAGGTTAGTCGAGCTGATGGGAAGGATTGCCACACGTAATGACAGAGTGGAAGCAGTGGAGGGAGAGAGAGGTAGAGGCACAGAGTGGTAGGGGTTAGAAAATGAGAGAGAGAGAGAGAGAGAGAGAGAGAGAGAGAGAGAGAGAGAGAGAGAGAGAGAGAGAGAGAGAGAGAGAGAGAGAGAGAGTGTGTGTGTGTACCTACGTATATATCCTTGTTAAGACTCCAGTTTGACAAAGTACTACTCTGATTTATTGATTCGCCTACATCCCCACCCTCTCTCTCTCTTTCTCTCTTATAACCTGTAAACTCCATTTCCATAATATTCTCCTCACAAGAATCTACATTAACTTTAAAGAACATGCCCACCACAGCCGCCACCACCACCACCACCACCACCACCATCAGCCGCAATGAATGAAGTGCAGGACAAATGCCTCCCCTAACCCTGTGCACTTATTCCTCCTTACGCTCGTCAATCTCCAGGCGATCGGAGAAAAACTTCCCTGACCGTATTGTTGAGCACTTCGTCGTCTTATCCCTAACATTTACCAGGCTCTAGTGGGCGTTGCGGAGGCTTTAAAGGCTGTGTTCTCGTCTCTGGTAATTGTTTAACAAGGACTCTGCATCGTCAATCGGAAAGACCCCAATGAGAACCAGAGTAATCATCTCTGTTGCCTTTGAAAACAGTCCTGGTGAGAGAGCAGTGTTTGAGAATACGGGCTCTTTTCTCAGCTCACCTTTATCGTATGTCAAATAACACAAGTCAAGAGGAAAGTGCCAGCCCTACAACACTCCAGTCAGCTGCTCCTTAAGGCCGTCCGCGCGACAGTAGTGCGTGACAGTCGGTAACAGAGCGCTATCAGATAAACTCGACAATAAAAAAAAAAAGGAATAAGAACGTACTATTAGGTAGTGTGTCTACTTCCGAGTCATTTCAGTGAAGTGAGCGACGATTCCAACAATCCCTTTAATAGTACCGCCATTTGTATTTTTGATGTTGCCATTCATCAGTTTTGTGTCGGAAAGAGAGATTGAGAGAGAAAAACACAGACACATCGACTTGTAATCTGCGTCCCTCACATTCTCCCGTCACGCCATTGTCGAGTCTGAATGGAATGTAATGACGCTCACGGTAAGAGAGAGAGAGAGAGAGAGAGAGAGAGAGAGAGAGAGAGAGAGAGAGAGAGAGAGAGAGAGAGAGAGAGAGAGAGAGAGAGAGAGAGAGAGATCGTATCTAATAAATCAAAATTACGTTTCGATATAAAGAATCACTTCAGTAAGACACAGCACAGATACCGCGTTAATTTTGAGGCGGGAAAGAGTGAAACCAAACCAGCTGGTCCGTCGCGGCGAGGCGGGAAGAGCCGATACCCAGCTGAGAGCGTGGCGGCTGGGCACTCTCTCATCTGCGGACGAGTGAAGACCGCCCGCTGGACCCAAAAATTGACAGGTACACGCCCAAGTTCCCCAAGAATTGAAGACATTTTTCTGACGCCCGGGAAGTTGTCAGAGTTATCGGGTGTTGTGAAGCGAAGCAGCGGCCGCCTCTTCTTATGCAAAGGTATCTTTTTTCATATAATTTTCTTTTTTTTTTCTCCTTCCGAAACTTTTCTATTCCGGCATTTTTGTTTTTCCTACTTGGGGTGTCCATGTGTGTGCGTGTGTGCCTGTGTATGTGTGTGCGTGTGTGTGTGCTGTTGGTGGTTGCGTTTTATCATGCATGGTCGTCTGTGTGCGTGTTTTGATTTATAGAAAAAATATATATATAGCAGTGAGCGGGTTTAGGTATTCGCTTCTTTCTCTGCCAGGCTTAACTGAGAGCGTTCAGAAATATAGGATGGAATTGCCTGACACGTAGCAGAGAAATGTTTCGGCATCGTCCATCCTCGCTATAGAAGTAAAAATGTAATACTTTATTTTATTGGCGCCGTTAAGCATTGATCTATATATATACGAGTGTACCGGTGCGTCTCCCTACAGCTTCACCCCCCTCGCTTTATCTCTCTCTCTCTCTCTCTCTCTCTCTCTCTCTCTCTCTCTCTCTCTCTCTCTCTCTCTCTCTCTCTCTAATCCTCACGATTTTTGCATTTTTTCTTTTTTTCCTCGAATTATCTTGCTTTCAGACACCGCAATACTTTCTCTCTCTCTCTCTCTCTCTCTCTCTCTCTCTCTCTCTCTCTCTCTCTCTCTCTCTCTCTAGTACCCCCGTAGCACCTAAGCCTAATATTGGACTGTCTGCGTCATCAGCCATAACAAGGAGCGACATAAAGGGAGCAGTAAGCCTATCTTCCAACTTCACTCATTGCTCCACTGACATTCATCCGACTTATTTTCGCGTGAAGGAGAACCCGCGCGCTTTGATCTCAAGTGTGTGGGGAGCTAAAACCCAAACACAAATGGGAGCTCTTCTCGTTTTATTCTCCGTAACGGTGATAGCGACGTAACTGTTATTTTCCTGTGGCGGTGGATGTGATGTTATTTTATTTTTTTTTAGTATTATTATTACTTTCTTCCCTTTCCCACAGTTATTTTTTATTTATTTATTTATTTTTTTGTAATGTGTGTGTGTGTGTGTATGTGTGTGTGTGTGTTTGGTGGGGTTTACAGTCACGTGTTACTGGGGCGGATGGTACTCAGGTCATACAGGTCTCAGATCAGATGATTCGCATGACAGATAGGCCTGAGTGCAAATAGCTCTCAGTACGTTTGATACTCGAGACACTTGGTGCACAAACCACTTGGTTCCCAAAATGTCTCTACACTCAGACATATGGACTGCAGGCTTCGTAAAGGTATCATGTGCTACTACTACTACTACTACTACTACTACTACTAGCGACATGCTGCCCCTCCTTCCCTTCCACCCAAGCCGTCATCCGATAATTGAAATTCGCGCCCATCACACACACACACACACACACACACACACACACGTAATTATCATGACCAATATGGTGTTTCCAGTGTTCCAGGGTTTTCGGGTATTTCCAGGTATTTCCCAGACTGAAATGAGTAAATTGTAGTAGTAGGAGGGAGAAGTAATGAGGAAAGGAGGAGGAGGAGGAAGAAGGAAGGAGGAATGAAGGGGGAGGATGGGAGGAGAGTGGTGGTAGTGTAGTAGCTGGAGGAGGAGGGGAAAATGAGTGTTTTCCAGAGTGAAATACGTAGACAGTAGTAGTAGGAGGAGGAAGAAATGAGAAATGGAAGTGTGTGAGGGAGTGTAGTAGTAGTAGTAACAGTTGTAGTAGCATTATTATCATTATTAAGAGTGTGAATGGTGTGTGTGTGTTGAGGGGGTGGGATGCTGTGTGTGGTGCTGTGTCTGGGCCGCACCGTGTTGGATTGTCTGGTATACGGATCGATATACTACTACTACTGCTGTGTGTGTGCCGGATTGCCAGCTTGATGTGGAGATAGACTGACAGATTACTACTACTACTAATACTACTACTGTTTGTGTGTGTGTGTGTGTGTGTGTGTGTGTGTGTGTGTGTGTGTGTGTACATAAACGTAATAAAATAGAAACAATACAAGTAGAATAAATTAATATACACTAAAATATACTAAAATAAATAAAAAAAATAATAAAAAGCACGTCCATCATCCTCTCTCTCTCTCTCTCTCTCTCTCTCTCTCTCTCTCTCTCTCTCTCTCTTTGTGGGTGGATGAAAGACGGATGTACGAGTAGGTGGGCGTATAGAAGGGTGGATTGTGATAAATAGTTAGATGGATGGATTGATTGATTTGGGGATGGGAAAATTGTCGTGTGGATGGTTAGATAAATGGGTGAGTGAATGGGTAAGTGGATGGGTTAGTGGGTGGTTGGATGCGTGTATAGTTGGGTGGATGAACTGTTGTATAGATGGATATTTGGCCGGGTGGATAGATGAGTGGATGTGTGTATGAAGGGATGGGTGGATGAGAATGTGAATGAAAGGGTGAGTCAGTGGATGATTAGAAAATGTATGGATGGATGAATGAGTTGTAGGTGGATGGGCCGGTCAATGTGTGGACAGATGGATTTGTTGGTGAATGGTTGTGTGGATAGGTGGGTGTATGGACGAGTGGGTGAGTTGGTGGGTGGGTAGATGGTAAATGGATGAGTGGATGGGTGGATGAATGGATGGATCGATGGGAGTCAGTGGTTGGATGGGTGGGTGGGAAAGTGGATTGGGGGTGGTTGAGTGGTTGAGTGGATGGGTGAATGTGGCTGAACAAATAGATAGATGGTCTGGTGAACGTATGTGCAGATCCATATGCTGCCTTCACGAAGCCTGTAGTCCAGACGCTTGAGTCTAGAGACATTTTGAGGACCAAGTGGTTTGGGTATCAAGTGCCTCGAGTACCAAACGTCCTGAAGCCTATTTGCTGCACTCAGGCCGATCTGTCTTGAGGATCATCTGACCTGAGCTCCTTATGGCCTGAGTACCATTTTCTTCCATTTGGGTGGAGTATACAGTATTTAAAATTTTTTTCCAGCAAGATTTTTGGAATGAAAGCATTTTCCTGCGTATACCAAACATGTAATTTACGTTTTTTTTCGGGTTTCATCTTCATTTAGAAATCTAGCACGTGTTAAAATTGTTTCGAGTTTAGTTTCTATTTATATTTCCTTCGGCAAAACAACATATTTCTTTGAAGCAACTGCATCATTGAGACTCCCATCACCTTCCTTCTATCCTTCTTTGTACTAATGGCACGTTTCTAACTATGAATCCTTCCCTCTTTCTTCTTCGGAAAGCTCCTTGCCATCCTCACTAGTTCTCCTATTCTCCCCGAAGCCCCCCTCCTCCCTCGCCCTGCCTTCCCTCCCACACCCTCCCATCACTATTGTCTCGTAACGCGAGAGGTTGCACAGTTCTAATTATTTTTCACTCCGAAGCGCAAACTCAGTAAGGCGAGTAATGGACACAAATATTGACTCGAGTTTTCATCACGGCGCCTCGAGGGTCACGTGCCGGCCCTCCTTGTCTCCTCTCTCTGCCCGCAGACCAATATTGCGTCACGCGTGAAGGATTAGCTCACCACATTGGCTAATTGTGGCTCAGTAGGGCTGGTGACTGTCATTATCATTACTTATTATTATTATTATTAATATTATTATCATCATCGATCGATCATGAACGATCACTGATGCTACTATTACTATTACTACTGCTGCTGCTGCTGCTGCTGCTGCTGCTGCTCACTATTAAAACGGAAGCTTACGTAGCCTAGAAAGTTAATGTAAATTTAAATTACAGAGATATAATTTTTCAGTCCTGATTTACGGCCGGAAGACGTGGTCGTGGACAAATTGCATAACAAGCGTTGTAGCTCTTTTACTATTTTTGTTATTTTTCTCATTGGTGTTCCTTAACGAAAAATATGGCTAGCATGTGGACGAAAAAAAGATAACATAGAATACTAAGAGTACAAAACGACTCAGAGCAGAAAAAGAAAAAAAAAACATTAAAAAGCAAACTGTCCCGAACTAAAATAAATAAATAAATAAAAGAAAAGAAAGATGAGACTCAAGAAATATTGATAGCTTTAAAAGAAGAGTTTAAATCATAGATAATATATTCTTTTGGAGCGAAATAAAAACAGCAGAATAAATCAAAAGCCTTGAATATCATTAATGGTGAAAATACAGAGGGAGAAACTATTGTGTGTAAAGAGAATGAACGCAGGTTGTTAAATAAACTAAAGGATAGTTCGTTTCAATCTAGAAAATCTCACACAACTATATCACCAGAAACACTGAAACTGTATATGAAAATAATGAATAAATAAAATGAATAAATAGATAAAATAAAAATATGGTATTGGAATCGACAGCATCCACGCACAGTAGAGATGACGCCATGTTTTTCTTTTACACAGACTCTACCGTGAGCCAAAAATTTTTCCCTTTTAAGATCAAGTGATTGTGAGAATGAAAGTGCAATCTCTCTCTCTCTCTCTCTCTCTCTCTCTCTCTCTCTCTCTCTCTCTCTCTCTCTCTCTCTCTCTCTCTCTCTCTCTCTCTCTCTCTCTCTTGCTCAATAAACGACTACCTATACAGAGGCAAAATAAAAAAAATTGTAAATTCTCTCTCTCTCTCTCTCTCTCTCTCTCTCTCTCTCTCTCTCTCTCTCTCTCTCTCTCTCTCTCTCTCTCTCTCTATCTATCTATCTATCTATCTATCGATCTAAATATTCGTCGATAAATCCATCTCTCTCTCTCTCTCTCTCTCTCTCTCTCTCTCTCTCTCTCTCTCTCTCTCTCTCTCTCTCTCTCTCTCTCTCTCTATCAGGACAGTGACACAAGCGACTCACAAACCCACACATCCACTCGTCAAAGCAACAAAAACACATGAAATTCCTTTTGATCGGTATTCCAAAAGTGCCCGTGTCCTTGGGTAACCTTTGCTTCTGAATGACACGGTAATGAGAGGAGGAGAAAGGGGAGGAGGAGAAGGAAGAGGAGGAGGAGGAGGAAGAGGAGGACTAGGAAGTGCAGGAAGAGAATAAAGGTAACGAGAAGGAATAAAAGGATGCCTGAAAAAAAAGACTAATATTGTTAATACTAAACTTCCATTGACGATCATGATTGTTGTTATTAATGATGGTGGTGGTGGTGGTGGTGGTGGTGGTGATGATGGTGGAGGGGAGTAATAACGACTGTGAAAAAGAGGTTTGCGAATCATTATTCATCATTACACTCTGACAAACAATCCACAGGTGACAAATCACACACACACACACACACACACACACACACACACACACACACACAGTGGAGCGGTTATGAGAGAGAGAGAGAGAGAGAGAGAGAGAGAGAGAGAGAGAGAGAGAGAGAGAGAGAGAGAGAGAGAGAGAGAAAGTGATAGTTATATAAGATCTCAGAAAGTGATGACCTTGAGCCGTTTACTTTTTTCCCATTAAATAGAGTCTCTCTCTCTCTCTCTCTCTCTCTCTCTCTCTCTCTCTCTCTCTCTCTCTCTGGGGAGGTTTGGGCGGCCCGATAGATGGACAGTCACCCAAGCCTCTATGACTGGGAAGAATGACGTGGTATTTCGCTCTTTCACTATCTCACTCGCTCACTTCCTCACTCTCTCATTCAGCTGTCCATTCACTCCAGCCCTCCGCCATTTACTCACTCGGTTACTACAACATTTTTTTTTTCTGAGAGGAGAATGAATCTTGTCCAAACTTACGTGACGGGCATCAAGTAGTGGAAGTTGTACTAAAGGGTGGTGTGAATTTGGGAAATGTGTTCGGTGTAAGTACGGAGAAGTGTTATTGAATAGAGAAAAGGAGGAGGAAAAAAACGTGAAATAAGGGTCGCAGGCTCCACATTCATTCATTTCCTTTCACGTCAGTCTGACAGAGAAAAACAGGACATATATTCCGGGACGGAGCTGGAAAATCATATAATGCTTTCCAACAAAATAAAGAATATTAATGTGACTCCTTTTACGTACGGAGAAAAGCAAGACGTGTCTATTGACTTCCCAAGTAGAATGAAAAAAAAAATGTTACGAAATATAATTTGCTAAAACACGAAAATGCTGTGATATCTGAAGACTAATAATCACTAATGAAAGACTGCGAAGAGCGGAAATTAACCAAGTCTGTGTAGGAGGTGTTTCTCAATCCTCCTGGACGTCCACTCGAGGGATTAATATTCGAGATTTACTACGTACCAAACACTGCGATTTAATTAATATTTGTAAGGTCAGTGAGATCAGATCGCAGCTTGGTGAGGACAATACTGAATTCTCTTCTGGCACTTATAAAGTTTAACGATACCCTTGTTATAAGCCGGTAGATTTCCTGTTATCTGCTCTTTCTGTAGTCTACTCTCTCTCTTTCTTTCTCTCTCTCTCTCTCTCTCTCTCTCTCTCTCTCTCTCTCTCTCTCTCTCTCTCTCTCTCTGCTTCTCAGTGCACCCACCTCTCCTTGAGCCTGTTTGATTGTCTGTCTGTCTTTCTCTGCACACATGTCTGGCTGTCTGTATGGCTGCGGTTCCCTCTATCCCTCTCTTTTCCATGTGTCACGTTGTCTCTTACCCGAGGGATTATTAAAGCAGTATGCTGAAGTGATGGATAAACAACCTTAGAAACATCGACAAGATTTTTATTTTATTTTTTATTTAGATAATGAATTGTCTCGACATTTTTTTTTTTTTTGTTCTTTTTTATTAGGTCTTTCATTGTCTTTTGTGTCTGTATCTTAATATCTGCCTTCCTGTCTGTCTGTGTTTATGTGCCTGATCTCTCTCTCTCTCTCTCTCTCTCTCTCTCTCTCTCTCTCTCTCTCTCTCTCTCTCTCTCTCTCTCTCTTCACTGAACTTTCATTATACCATTAGTCACATTATGAGTTTGCCACTGTGATGACCGACTATAGCGATGAATGTAAAATTTCCTACTAATAGCTACGTAAACAAGACATATATGATAACGTTAGTATCTGTTATATCTGTAGTCTTTATAAAGTCACTCAAAGGACATGCAATTGATCCACTAACAAACATTACAGGTGGAAGGGATGCTATATCTACACAGTGGCAAGGAATCATCAACCAGGTCACCTTGGCGCACCTGCACACCACCTGCCAGTCTCCCTCGTCCTTCACCCTGGTCTGGGAGAGTCACCTGACCTGCCATTCAGAGGCGTGCCTAGATGAGATGAAAGATACGATGCCACAGAGGGACAACATCCGTCAAGAGAGAGAGAGAGAGAGAGAGAGAGAGAGAGAGAGAGAGAGAGAGAGAGAGAGAGAGAGAGAGAGAGAGAGAGAGAGAGAGATGGGACTGGATGCAAATTATGAAGAGCTAGGTGTGACTGTCATCCAAACCTACATATTTCCTTACCTCGTTCTCGCCTCGTCACACACGATACGCGCGTCACAACACACACGGTCCTTAACTGTTAGGTTACCTGACTACAAGCGCAGCATGGGAGCCAAAGAACGCCTTCACATTATTGAATTAAGTAGTCGTTTAAGATGTGTAGTTCCGATTGGTTTAAAACTCCATTTTATCAGCTCATTCAGTAACACACACACACACACACACACACACACACACAATATTTCTCAGTTTAAATCAGGCAGAAATAGATACTGTATCGTAGTTACTTCGTTATACACGCTTCCTGTGAAGGAAATACAATAAATCTCACACTTCACAGGTTCGTCTAACCTCCAACAAGTTTTAAATCGAGCGAACACTTCGACACGCATGAGTTCCGCCGCCTGTTGTGTCTTGGACAACAGCGCACCGCCCCCATTAACCTTTGATTCTTCCTGTGTTTGCCTGGTCCGCGAATCTCGATCTCCGGCGATTCTTTTCCTCTCACACCTCGTCTGCCTGTGTATGTGTTCCTCTCTCCACGTTTATGGACTACATTTACTGCCTGCTCTTCGTCTCCCCTGCAACGAATCCCCTTTTATGACCAATCCTCTCTTCAGTTCCTGTCCACCACACTTTACCACATTTTCTATTCTCCTCCCTGTCATTGTCAACTGTTTCTCACTACCTCTCGTTCCTGCAGGACTCACGGGTGAGGACGTTGCTGATGAGGGTGGCGGGCACGCAGCACACCAGCACGAGCAGATCCGCGAATGCCAGGTTGAAGAGGAAGTAAAAAACCGGTGTCCTCATGATCCTAGTGCGCACCACGACCATTATCACCAGCACGTTGCCGATGATCCCCAGCACCATCACCAGGATGTAGGCTTGGACGTAGAGCACCGTGATGGGGAGAGAGTGACGCAGAAGAGTCAGCTCCCCGTAAGGCCCCAAGCTGCCGTTCAGTGACCTCCTGCTATCATTCTTCTCGCTCCCGCCGCTCGGGTTCTCAGAGGGTACTAACGACTCCTCGTCACTGTCTTCGGGCCACATGGCTGCTCGTCTGCGTCTACCACAGTGAAGTGTTCAGTCGTTCTTAGGAAGCTGCAGCACAAGTGAAAATAACACAGGATTTGATGCGCGATTTTTTTCTTTTTTTTTTCAGATGTAAATGTTCTTTTAATGATTAAACGTGAAAATACGTGCACGCAGGTTTCCTGTCTAAATGTAAACGAAATATTTCAAAAGTATATTTTTCTCAAACACATTCAGATCTAAATAACTAAAAAATAGACAGAGCAACTATCGTGATATAGGAAGAAAAGAGAAAGACAGAAAAAGAAAAACAAAACAAAACAAAAAAACAAAAAATAACCTTACATGATACGTACATGAATCGCATCAGTAAAGTTAAGAGGAAAGCAACAAATTACCCAGCACATAAAGAAAAGGGAGTTGTCAAGACAGACTAAATACAGGGATAACTTAAGTGAGGCGCGGCGACTGTCAGTAACCGTGGGAATGAGATGCGCGTCCCGTCGCCAGGAAGGTGTCAAGAAGAATGAGCGAGAGCACGATACAGACAGACAGCAGAGACCGCCAGGGGAAGGAAGGGAGGGAGAGGAAAGCTGTGACAGGGGG
The DNA here is from genome assembly GCF_035594125.1 of Scylla paramamosain. Classification (NCBI taxonomy): domain Eukaryota; kingdom Metazoa; phylum Arthropoda; class Malacostraca; order Decapoda; family Portunidae; genus Scylla; species Scylla paramamosain. The sequence continues at coordinate 835,922 of NC_087174.1, forward strand.
AGGGAAGAGGGAGTAGGAGACCCAGGATAAAACCGAGAGGGAGGGGAAGAGAGGAAGGATGGATTGGGGATATGGGAGGAAGGAATGGGGGAGAAAATTCTCTCTCTCTCTTTCTCTCTCTCTCTCTCTCTCTCTCTCTCTCTCTCTCTCTCTCTCTCTCTCTCTCTCTCTCTCTCTCTCTCTCTCTCTCTCTCTCTCTCTCTCTCTCTCTCTGAACTCACTAATACTTCATTGACCTCCTCTTCTTATTTTTATGAGTTACGTCACTTTCTACATTGTTTCACTTAGAGTAAATAACTAATACTGTACACTACTTACTGTCGTAAAATGTCAACAGTCATTCAAATATAATACTGTGTGCTTATTTATCCTCCTCCTCCTCCTCTTAGATTTGATCTTTCATCTCATCCACCTCCTTCATCACACCTTCCTTCATCTCATCCACTGCTACGTTCCTTAGATCAATGAATCAGTCTTCCTCCTCTTCCTTCTCCTCCTCATCCTCCTTGTCTTTCTCCTACTGACACTTTGTTTACCTCTTCTCTACTTCTTATCTTCTCTATTTCTTCTCCTTCCTCCCACTTCCTTCCTTCCGTCCTCTTTCACTCTTACAGTCTTCCTCCTACTTCTCCTTCTTACTCTTCGGGAGCGCTCTGCTGAAACTGGAACTCAACAACAAAATCTTCGATGTTTAGCTCAGATGGAATTTCATTTTACTTCCCCTGCCTCCACCACCACCACCACCACCACCACCACCACCACCTCCTCCTCCTGCTCCCGCTCTTCCTTCTCCTCGATATTACACTCTCCTCAGGACCGCATTACCCAACACCTACTTAAAGATTTTCTCTCCCGTGCATCTTATTCCTTTCTATACTTGTTGTTCACTGGTGTGGGGGTGAGCGGAGAGATGGTTCAGAAGGAGAGCGTAAGGGTGCGAAACGTGGCTGGAAAAAGAGAACAAACAGACCAGAATAGGAAGACGATCGGCAGGGAGTCGTGGGAAAATAGAGGGACTGGGTGTGGGGAGTAAGAGGTCGAGGAAAGTGGAGAGAGTGGAGAGAAGAATGGTGAGGTGGTGGTGGAACGTAAATGGCGGAGAGGCGTTAGGAGGGAAAGAAACGACAGAGAGAGCAAGAAATGAAGAAACGGGAAGGTTCAAGGTGCGAGGAAAGGGAGGAACGGAGCAGGCGGAGATGCGTGGGTGGCTTGTGATGACTGAAAGAGGAGCATGTGGCGTGGGAATACTGGTGAGCGAGGTGGTGGGAGGCTGTGGTGGCGGCCATGACCAGACCTCGCCTCCCACGCGTCACACTGAGCCCGGAGGAACTTCAGCCTCGCCCATTCACGTCCCCTTCATGTCCTCTTTTTGTTGACCACATTAACTTTTATGCACCGTAAAGACGGTAATTTCGCGCATGCAAAAGCGCACACACACACACACACACACACACACACACACACACAGTAATGAGAAAATTAGAAAAAAAAGATTATGAAGCCTTAAAACTTTATTTCCTCATGTTTCAAAAGTTATATGCGAGAAGCAGAGTAAGTAACGAAGCTATTTGGAGCCTTTAATGTGTGTGTGCGCGCGTGTGTGTGTGTGGGTGGATGTGAGAGGACGCATTAGTATTAAATCACGTTCGCGGTTTACACACACACACACACACACACACACACTGAATTGTGCATGCTTTCCCCATCTCATCATCCGCCTCTCTCCCCATCCGTCTATCTGTTTGTCCATGCTGAAAGCCACTTCGTTCGATAGATAGACAGACGGACAGATAGGTAAGCAGGTAGATAGATAGATAGATAGATAGGTAGGTAGGTAGGCAGGTAGGTATATAGAAAGTAGATTGGTAGATAGATAGGTGGCTAGACAGATAAAGAAAGACAGAGAGATAGATACACACAGCAGGGATGTCCTTGTTCTCGCTTTTCCCTAACGATGAGTGACGCACGAGCCACACCCACGCCGGCCAGACAACAAGGCTCTTGTCAGTTGTACATTCAATTCAATATAGGACTACTATGATACGCAGACACACGTTTCAATTTTCCGCTAAAATTATTTCGACACACACGAGTTACAGCGCCTAACGAAAAGGTGGAGCGAGGCAGATTCTTTCTCTCCGTCGCTCTGAAAAGGTCATAGTGACATACCGCTTACGAGAACTCGATTCGACCATTCCTGACTTCAGTGCCCAAGGTGAAGGTGCCCAGAGTGACGCTGCGGGGTTTGACAAGCAGAGTCCAGCATCGACCCTACACATACGCAAGACCACCCCGGAAAGTAGCTGCCTCCCGACCTACATGCCGCCCATACTCTCTCTACAACCATCGATAATATTGGGTTTCTTTGTCTTTAGCTCCTTCTGCTGCTGCTCCTGGTTCTCATCTTCATTCTCTTCCTCCTCCTTGTCGTTCTCCTTCCCCTACTCCTCCTCCTCCTCCACGGCCTCCTCATCCACATCATCCCCTTCGTTCTACATGCCCTTCCTCCTTTTCCTGAAGGTATTTTTTTAGAGGTGAGTTTCAGGAGTTTCGTAAACAAGCTTGTGTAACAAGACAGCAAGCGGTGTGGACGCAGGTGTTGCAAGACTGTGGGTGTATTGATGAGGTATTGATGCCTTGTTGCAGGGGAGGCAGAAGGCAACAATGGAGCCACGAGTTTGATTTGTAACCCTAAATTGTATTCAGTTCTAATAATTATGCATTTCCTGACAGATATTCATGTGTGTCTGAGTTTGCCCATTTATATGCATATTCGTCGTGTGCTATTTGATTTATATATAAGTATTCTTTCTCGTCGGTTTTCTAGGACAGTGTGTTCTTTCCCAGGCAAAACCGTTCGTCATGTTCTTCAGAAGCAATCACTTGCCGCTGCTTATTGGCTGTTTACGCTTCCTCAGCTTCTGGTGGTAATTGTTAACGTTCAGTGTGGAGTGAGCGAGGCGGGTTCCATTTACTGGCCTGTTGCCGAATCAACAGGTGTAGCGTGTATACCTGCAGGCACACTAAGGGTGATTGAATGAAACAGACACAATTGCTCAAAGGCAGGTGTTCTTGGGGGTGGCACGTTCCCTGATGTAATAGGTTATTTGACAAATTATCTGCTTGCTTTCCAAACTGTATTGTTCACCAGAATATGTAAAGCAATTTCTTATTTCCTGTGGAGAGTTAATTATCGTCCTTCATTAGTTAGATTACCTTTCTTTACTCTTGTCAGCTAGCCTAAGCACCGTCCTCTGGCTACTTGCTTATTCAGTGTTTTCTTTACATTCATGTGGAGACAATCAGAATCCATCTAGTTAGTTTTTATTATTGTTCGCTAGCAAAACCAAAGAGTGGCTCCTGTGGATAAAGAATAACGAGGAGGAGAAGGAGGAGGGGGGAAGAAGAAAGAGAAGGAGGAAGAGGGGGAAGAGAATGAAGGTGAGGAGAACCAGGAAAAGGAGGAGCTTCGAACAGGGAAAGTGGAGCAAGAGGGTCGGAAAAGATGTCTCGAAAAAGGAGGAGGAGGAGCAGGAGTGGTGAGTGGCGCGGAAGCCCGATTTGAGCCAAATTATAAGTGGTGAACAGCTGAGGCGGCACGAGTGGGAAGAGGGGACGGAAGATGAAAAAGACAGTGCAGAAAACAAAATAAAAAAAAAATGCTGACAGATGTACAAAAATGCTGAATTAAAATTCGGAGTTAGAATATGAAAACAATATGAATGTTACGTGAAGGTCACACAGGAAGGACAAAAAGAAAAAAAGAGAAAAGATGAAGATAGTCCACATAAAAAGTTGCTAGTGTGAAAAAAACAAAAATATTAGTGGAGATTATGAAGGCACTAAGTATGAAAACGATGTAAAAGGTAGTGCAACATACAAACAAGACAAATAGAACGGGGAAATAAAGAAGATAACCCTGAAAAAGGAAAAAAAAAGAAAAAAAATAGTAGTAAAGGAAGATTTTTGAAGATGCCAACAAGAATGTGAAATCCAAGAAAAAAAGACACACACACACACACACACACACACATATACACACACACACACACACACACACACACACACACACACACACA
>NC_087174.1:845000-870000 GCF_035594125.1 Scylla paramamosain
ATGTATGAAAGCTACACTAAAGAATTATTTATATCTCGAAGACTCGGAAAAAAAAATATGGAAAAGGATGCACCGTCTTGCTGTGTTGCTCAAAGGATTTTTTTTTTCAATTTCTCTTTCCTTTTACTTTTCAGTTTTCTTCTGGAACGAACAATGAAACACGACTGACAATTTCTGGCAACATGATTCAGAAAGCACATGAACAGTAAATATTGCGGAATGCTGACAAGACTAGAGAAGCCTTTCAGAAAATTGGTCATCAGCACACCCAGGCGTCCGTTCCGTTACTCGGAGCTACGAGGAAGTAATGTGGAAAAACAAAAGTCTGGATGCTCATCGTCCTCCGCAACTTTGAGCCTGAGGGAGTTACTCAGTCCAGGATCATTGGGTCGATTCGCTTTCCAGCCATTAGGGTCCACGAAGTGTTACTCAGCGAAGGCTAATCAACTGACGGTCCATTGTGGAAGTGTAAATGGCCAGAGAAGTTTTGTTCTGAGTCGCCAGTTTCCTGAGTTTTTCAATTTTACCTCAGCTTTCACGCGCAGTCTTAAATGTTCCGCGGTCTTACCTCGAGTACAAGCCCTAATGGAGGTTAGAGAGGAATTTTCTGGGTCTTCATGGGTACATTTCTGACTGGCACTCATGATAACTCTACTAACAATCTCGGTAGCTTTTGAAAATTATCCTAATGAAAACTCGCAGCCTTTATGAACACGAGTACGAGGCTTAAGGAATCACTGACAGCAGCTAACCATGTCAGATGAACTGTGCTAAAGGAGGAAAGCAGTCGAGTTTCCCTTAAGAGTATCATCTTACTCTATCCAGACTCAGTGTTACGTAGAATGGCCTGTTTTCTTTATAGACATCCCCATTTACGTTCCTCAATACGATACTGCGAAATGATGATAAATAAGCCCAGTACGTAAGTACTGCAGAAATGAACAGAACTGAACACTGGTTTTAATCATACACACACGAGCCGGCGCCTTCCAGCCCACTCCTGGCAATTAGTTTTAACGTGACAAACACAATACTAATTTCTAGCTCTGCAACGGCACGTGGACGGTATCATTCTGAGTACGTGTCCTCATTGTTGTTCCACTCTCCCCACTGTCTCACTCCATTCATCGTCTTTATATGGCTAATGAAACACACATACAAGAGTCCTGCTTCACCTCCATCATCCGCATTGTTCAACCTTCCCCCTCAAGATACTGAAATAGCACGATCTAATAAATAACACATCAAATTCGCGCCTAACCTACTCTATAATGGATGACTCCTGCGAGACGACATATTCATGGTAATGATTTTGCGAGTATATGCCACAGTGATTAAAGATGACTGAACACACGGAGTCAGGAGAGGAAAACTGAAAGGCACAAAATGAGTGGGACAGACATAAAGAAATATGGACACAGAGCAGAAGCACGAGAGAATATATATATATATATATATATATATATATATATATATATATATATATATATATATATATATATATATATATATATATATATATACACGAAAAGCCTGAAAATGGCAGTTAAATTAAAAACTACAAAGAAATATTACACTTTTAATCTTATTTTATTGGTACGTTCCTCGGGTTTGCTCAGAGATCATGACAGGTTGTCAGGCTGAGTTCATCGGATCACTTTAATAGAATTACACAGGATTTCATTTATTGAGTTTTAAAAGCAATAACAAAGACTATAGAATGTGATCTACCACTACCACCACTACTACTTTACTACTACTACACTTTGATCTACCATTACCATCACTACTACTACCACTACTACTATTACTACTACTTCTACTACTACTGCTACTACTGCTACTACTACTACTACTACTTCTACTACTACTACTACTACTACTACTACTACTACTACTACTGCTGCTGCTGCTATTACTACTACTACGACTACTATACTACTACTACTACTACTACTACTACTACTGCTACTACTACTACTGTTGCTGCCACCACTACCAGCACCACCACCACCACCACCAAGGTCCTCCTAAAGTCCCCTCCTTACGTATTCTTCATTTACAATTCATCCTCGGCCGCTGGAAACACTTAGGCAATTATCATACTAAAAATATTAGAGGAGTGCGTTGGACACTCATTAAGTCCAATGGTACGTACAATTCCTCATTCACGTGTGCGGGTTCCATTTCACATCCAGACGTCATTAAGAGAAGCAAAAACAGGAAATTAATAAGTCATGAGAATAATGAGGAAAACTTCATCTTTTTTTTATTTCCATGATGTTCTAGTTGTTTTGTAGAAAGCTTACCCAGGAAGGGAAATCCTGAAAGAGACACACTTTTTCTTTTGTTTCATTCTCTTCGGGTGGGTGGAGGTTGTTGGCAGGACGAACGTGAGGCCGAGAGGAAGTTGGGGACAAACTAACAAAGTGGAAGTTAAAGAAAAGGACAAAAGGAATAAAAGAAAGGTGAATTGTAAAGCAAAGAAGAAATACAAGTTTTGAAGGTTTGCGAGAACGAGCAGCGAGGAGAAGGAAATGCAAGAGGAAGGAGAATTGAAACGAAAAAAAGAAAAAAAAAAAGAAATAGGACCGAGAAGTGAGTGAAGGTTTTTGGAGTGCCCTCCTCTCTCGCTCTCTCTATGTCATCACCCTCTTCACATGTCCAGGTGGTAAAATGGTTCGTGTGGGCCACTGCTAATTCTGCTTCTATTTAGCACTGTAACTATGATGGGGCAAATTACGTGCAATATAGTACACGTGATAGCTGAACCATTATAGAATCAGAGGATACGAACAGTTTCATAGATAAATGCATCCCTATGGACAAGAATATTTTCCTGCATTAGATAACTATGCGAATTTCACTCGTTTGGGATTACCTCTTCTCATCATTACGTTAAGCATACCACTTTCCCTCCAATCCTCACTCAACCATATCCCCTTCCTCACCTCTCCAGTCATACGCCTCTCCCTCCCCTCCCATCCCAGCCACCACACCCACGCCCCTCCCATTCTCTCTCTCTATCTCCGTATTCATGGCGTATTGATTTACTGTGTGAGGTTTAAAAAAGCTGTGATATGAAAAGCAATGAGGTACGAAATTACTTTGGTGTTGTTCGTGGCGGTAGTGATGCAGCTTGTGTGTGTGTGTGTGTGTGTGTGTGTGTGTTGACTTGTTATAGCTGGGCCGTAGCGCTGTGTATGGTTAATCATCACTATTACATTTTTTTTTCCTTCCACACTAACCATCGTAATGAAATAATTACATACCATACATTTTCATCAATAACTCAATATGTAAAAATGTATACTAAGCAATTAATTCTCTCATTCGTTTATTCATTTACTCATTTATTTATTTATTTAGTTTATTTGAGCATTTCTCCCTCTTCTCCAGTCTAGTTACTTCTCTTTCCCCTCCTCTTCTCCTTCCTCCCTCTTTCTCTGCCTCCCTCCATTACCTCCTCACCTTAGTATTCATAGCACGCAGTGTTCTCCTTCAAATTTCTTTCTCCATTGTTCTAAAATGACAGCAAGAAGGGGTCATAACGAAGAGAAAGAAGAAAGAAAGGAGGAGGAATAGAAGTAGAAGTAGGAGCAAGATTGAATAAAAGAGTAGGAGAATGAAGGAAGGAGGAGGAGGAGGAAGAGAAGCAGGTGAAACATACTCAAGAGGAAACGAAGAATAAGCAAGAGAAAGAAAGTCGGTTCATCACGTGTTGCATGCTGGAGAGGAATGTCTGCAGCTCTCTTCTGTTAATGAACGAACAGGACAGGAAAGTAAGAAGCGTTCCCATCTCCCAACACTCCCTCCCGCTTACTGGTAATAAAAAAAAGTAAGAATATTACGTGTATGAGACCAGATACCTACGTGAATTATCTCCACTAAACATTTGCCATTCCATAAAAAAATGAATGATCAAACAAACTGTCACCAGACTATCACACTCAGGCATTTATACACTTACTAGATATAAATAGTGAATGAGAACGAAGCAACAGAATAAATAAAAAAAATCTCCAACTGGATTTGAAAGAAGGGCGAGGAACAAATGATCACGTGTTAGCGGAGAGGCGAAGGGAAGGTGTGGCATTGCAATCCTGGGAGAAGTAATGGACGCAGCGAGAAGCAGAGCCATCATGGAGTTTTGGAGATACATGGAAATGACTATATGGCGAGGGAAGGAAGAGGAAGAGGAGGAGGAGGTGGAGGTGGAGGAGGAGGAGGAGGAGGAGGAGGAGGAGAGACTGAGAGAATGGAGAGGTTTCGAAAGTATAGATGCTAATAGTCTCACAGGCCAAGAGGTTAATTTCCGGTAAGCCATTCCTCACCTCCTCTGCTTTCCTTCCTCCACTCTTGCCTCCATCTTCCTCCCTTTTTTTCCTTCCTTTCCTCGTGTCCTACTGCTCCCTTTCCTTCCTCCCCATTTATAGGCTCTTACTCTTTTTTTTCCTTCCATCCCTCCAGTCTGCTCCTCCATCCATTCTTCTCTACCTCCCTCCCTTCCTCTTCCAATATTTCTTCGTGACCCGCACCACCAACATTCTTTCCCTCGTCTCATCTCCGTCCCTCCCTCTTCCACTTTCCATCCATCCTTTCCTTTAATTTTTCACTTTCGTCGCCATCATCAAAAACATTCTTCTTCTTCTTCTTCTTCCTTTGACTCCTTCCTTCCTTCTTTCCTTGCTCTCGTTTACTTTCAATAGCAAGAGAAGTGCCGTAACGGGCACCACCGATATGGCACTGCCATACAGGGCACCCCCGCTATGGCATGATGCCATACTGGACACCATTTAAGATCAATACAGACAGGGTCCGGGATGGCATGTGCCATAGCGCAGCGTGTTTTTTTATCGATCGGGAATGGTGTCCGTGATGGCAAGGTAGTTTTGGCGGGTGGGGTGAGGCAACGACGGCGGCGGCAGAGAGAGAGAGAGAGAGAGAGAGAGAGAGAGAGAGAGAGAGAGAGAGAGAGAGAGAGAGAGAGAGAGAGAGATAATCAAGCATCCTCTCCTCCCTATCCCCGAAATCTATTCCGTCATCCACGCCACCAGTTCTACAATTATGCACAATTATGTTATTTGTTAAATCTCGAGAAAAGTTTGCATGGCTTCAAGACCAACACTCCAGAAGAAGACTCCGGAGGAAGAAAAGGAAGAGTTACAAGGACGCCCTTGAAAACACGAGAGGGAGTGGTGCAAGATAGATAGGTAGAATGCTGCCGTCTTTTCTCTTAGTTATGAGTGGCAGCGGGGAAGAAAGTGGATGTTCTGCGCTTGTGCTGAGTACCTGTGGTTGCGCAGACAGATCTGAGGTATCCTTAGACACCTCGACGTTCCATTATAACTACATTATGTAAACTCTAGTGGAAATTGTTAAGGTTCTAGAGGTGTTTTCATGATTGCAGTGATATTTTAACAAGGATTCTGCATTATGAACAGAAAAACACACACATACGTGCATTATTCTCTCCATCTGCTCCCTCTTCCTGACTCTGCCTCATTCTTTTACCTTAGTCTTTCCTTACCTTCCTTCTCTCCATTTCTTTCCTGTCCCTCTTCCCTCTCTCTTTAGTCATGCATATTGTTTGTTAAAGACCAGGTTTCAAGGTCACATTCACGTGGGCATATGGTTACGCACACACTGACTCACCCACACACTCCAATCCTCTGGCATTCTCTCCTCTTATATCCTGTTCATCAATGTCAGACTCTAATCCACTTTTTCATCCAGTGCTTTCATCATCTCTAATACTAACTCACATGGTCCTGCTGCTTTTCCTCTCTTCATCTTACTTATTGGTTTCAACACCTATTCTCGCTGCGTTTTGTAGTGACCCTTCGACATTCTCTGTTTCGTTCAATAATCCTGTTTCATTTTCTATACAGCGTTCCTCTTGGTAATATTTCACACAGAATAAATCCTTACTTTGAGCCATATACAGTATTCTGCTTTCTTTCTTTCTTTCTCACTCCACAGCCCTGGCCTCCATGCTCGTCCTCCTTATACCCATCTCACGTCCTTCCAAGGTGTCCATTTAAGTTTCCTGCTATCACACTCTCTTCTGCTGGGAATTCCCTTAATAAAGTCTCTAGCATATCATAAAATCCCTCCTTCTCTCAGTCTATACACCCTACCTGTGGTATAGCATAAGTAGTCACCACATTTAAGAGTATTTCATTTTTCAGTATCTTCATGTACAATAGCCTGTCACTTATTATTTCCACTTAGATCACCTTATCCTTCCATTGTGCTCGAGGTATAATATCCATGCCATTTCGTCCAGTCCCTCCGCTGTCCCACTATGGTATAATTTAAAATCGTGTCCCTAACTCCCTTGGATTGTTTCCTTTCCATCTCGTCTCTTGTACACATAAGATCTCTACTCCTCTTTTTTTTCATTGCGTCAGCTGTATCAATCACTTCTCTTCCCGTCACCTCTGCGTTCCTTGTGCCGATTCTCATCTTGTAACATGTATGGCTGCTGCTGTTGTTGTTGTTGTTGTTGTTGTTGTTGTTGTTGTTATTGTGTTGTTGTTGTTGTTGTTCGAACGGATGATACGCGTTTTGTTACAAGGCTGACGGAGATGTGGTGTAGTGGTGTGGTATTGATTGGTGTGGCTACAGCGATGTTAATAATGTGTAGTGGAGATACTGGTGGTGATGGTGATGATGGTGAAACTCTCTCTCTCTCTCTCTCTCTCTCTCTCTCTCTCTCTCTCTCTCTCTCTCTCTCTCTCTCTCTCTCTGTGACTGAAGAAAAAAATTACTTTTCCTCCATTCATTATTACGTAATTATGAAGATATTAGCCGAAATTAGTGGAAATTATCTCTTGAGTTACTAGGACCACTTTATCGGAGACTGGCAGGGGTGGGAGAGAACGGCCAGGGGAGGTTACTGGGGACTTTGGGAGAGTAAGAGAGGGATAGGCAAGGCAGAGAGGAAAATAAAGAAAAAATGTGGGTATGAGGAGGAGGAATGAAGATGTACGAAGAAAAAAAAAACAGGAAAGCACAAGAGAAAATGATGATGGGAGAGGCAGAAAGAAAGAGGAATGGGAAATAGGGAAAGTAAACACGAAGGGGGAACTAAAAGATGAATGAAAAGAGATGGAGGAATGGATAGAGGAAACAAATGGAGAGGGGAAGGAAGGAGGGATATAGGGGAGGAAAGAGAAAAATGGAGGAGGGGGAGGAGGAGGAGGGAGGGAGGGAGAGAACAAAGGAGGAAATGAGGAGGGATAAAAATAAGAAATGAGAAAACCTGGACCATCCTTCACTAAGATTCCCCTCAGAGTGGATGAAAATACCTTGGCTGTTGTCAGTTATCTGTAGACATCATTCTGAAACTGCGTGAGGGGAGGCAAGGTAAGGGATGACTCCTCCTCCTCCTCCTCCTCTTCCTCCTCTTCTCCACTTTTTCTTTTTCCCTCCTCTTCCACTTCGCTGTCATTAAGGAGGGACTAAAAACCTCTTCTCCCATATGGGCTTCTTAATCCTTATCTACTGGTCACTTATTTCAGTTGAAGCTCAGCCGTTTTCATGGATGTGTCACGTAATCATGGCTTCGCGTACCCTGTCGCCTCCTTGGTGCAGTGGTCAGGGTCAGTGCACGGCCCAGCCACTTACCTATACCATCTTGCAAGTTAATCAATGCATAAGTGCGTAGGGAAACCTTAGAAAGAAAAGCTGTGGTGGTTCAGATGTCGCCGCGTCTCTGTGGCCTGAGTTTAGGAATTCTTATTCACTAAATACTCAGAGGGGAAGGTTTATAAGCAGCACAAACCACACACTAGTAAAAAAGAGATGAGAAGAGATGGTTACAGTGATGGCGGTGGAGGGAAAAGGCACAGGTGAAGTAAAGTACAGGAATGAAAATATGGAAGCACGAGGAATGAAGCCTCACGACGCCCAACAGATGAACATTTTGTTGACAAAAAAAAAAAAAAAAAACGTGGTGGCATTACTGTCTCGACTGATTGGCTGCCTAATGAACCAATCAGCACGCGAGCCCACCATTCATCACCACACTAAACAAGAGCATGAGAGATAGAGAGAGAGAGAGAGAGAGAGAGAGAGAGAGAGAGAGAGAGAGAGAGAGAGAGAGAGAGAGAGAGAGAGAGAGAATAGCAACCGTATCCTATCTCTTTCTCTCTCTCTCTCTCTCTCTCTCTCTCTCTCTCTCTCTCTCTCTCTCTCTCTCTCTCTCTCTCTCTCTCTCTTTCTCTCTGAATCTTCTCTTAAGGAGAAATCATATTAATTGATATTGTTAACTGGTTTTAATTAATTGGTTCATTACTATTACCAGTACCAACATTTACATATTACAAGACAAAATCGTCATCAATAGCAACTTTTCATGGAATCAAAGCTCCCTGACGGGCAGCTGCCAATCATACGTATGTACTGTACATGCTCTTATAAATACAAATATACATACATACATAAACAGGACGCATTAGACATCTGCCGAAACAGTTATTACTCTCAGGCAGGTCTCATAAGCACCGGCGTAAGTGGATGCTGCGAACTTGCTTCTGGCACAGCTGCGACCTCCCTGGAAGGTTTCCCTTTGTGTCTCAATGTACAAAGGGGAGAGTCAAAGCCAGTCCTCTGAAGACAACTCTTTCCTTTCACACGACACTATATGAACCTAAAACAAGCACTCCTTTTGTTTAAAATTCTAAATCAAAATCATAAATGGCTCCAATAATACCAGCCTCAGAGTCCCCGGCTGGGAAAGAGACTTGAAGTGTCCCCAGGTTGGACTGCTCTTCTGGCACCGACCTTGACACCAATCTCAAGTTTTCTTCATTAACTTAAACATTCGGACCAAAAGGTCTAATTTTCAGTCTGTGGAACATCAATTCTCCTCTACTAAACCTCCTCATCTTTTCCTCATCGAAGCCCAGGTATTTGAGGCAACTGATTATAATCCCTTCTCATTTCCCTGTTACAGCCGCCGACGTCGCAGCAAGTCTTGATTGGCACGTACCTGCAGGGCGCTGTGTTCCTGCAGGCTGCTGCTGCTCGCGGTGTGGTTCGTGTGGTCATGGCAACTGCTCACTCACTGAAGCTTTTTGGGTTTCTTGAATTCATTATGATGACAGTACCTGGCACGTTCGGCTCAGAACTTTAACTTTATATGGCAATCAAATGAGTACCTCATCTGACTGCGAGTGTTTTCAAGCACACTGCTGCTATCACAATTATTATTATTATTATTATTATTATTATTATTATTATTATTATTATTATTATTATTATTATTATTATTATTATCAATATCAATTACTCTTATAGTCATCACTATTCAAACTGATCATACACGTTTTGCTGCAAAGCTGAAGAGACTGTGGTGTGGTATTGATTGGTGTGGCTGTAGCGGTGTTAATGTGCGGCGGAGGAGGTACTAGTGATGATGGCGATGAGAGAGAGAGAGAGAGAGAGAGAGAGAGAGAGAGAGAGAGAGAGAGAGAGAGAGAGAGAGAGAGAGAGAGAGAGAGAGAGAGAGAGAGATGCCTAATTGATGGTCTACTCATAAATCAACGACAAAAACTATTGGAAATTGGAAAAAAATGTCCCTTGCCTATTCTACATCATTTCTCACACTTTTTCCTCTCGCCAAACTTTAAAAAAAATTTTCATTCACTGCAGCTTTTTAATTTCTCTCTTCATCATAGATACTTTTCACACGACTAAACATTTTCATGAGTTTTGCATGTCCCAGAATCACAATATAGGTGATCTTAAAGTATTACTAACTGCTTGGCTTTATTCTTTTTCTCTCTCTCTCTCTCTCTCTCTCTCTCTCTCTCTCTCTCTCTCTCTCTCTCTCTCTCTCTCTCTCTCTCTCTCTCTAAGATATTTTTCCCCGACAATATTAGCTCCGTCTCTCATTTCTCTCACATTCCTTCCTTCTCTGTGTCTATGTTCTTTTTTATCACGTATCTTTCCACCTCACGCCCTTATCTCCACTTGCAGCTCCTTCTCTTTCCACCAACTCCTCTTCCTCTTCCTCCTCCTCCTCCTCCTCCTCTTTTACTCCGGTATCTCTTCTGTTGCTTCTGAAGCTTCTCCTATTTTCCTCTCTTCCTCACCCCAATTAACGTCTGAGAGAAAAGAGGAAGAAGAATTGTGAAAGACGAGAGAAGCAAGGAAATGGGAATGGAAGACAAAGGAGTTACTACGAAAAAAAAGGGGGAAAAGATGGAAATGGTGGAGAACGTGAAGGTGGGGATAAGAAAAGAAAGAAGAAAAGGTAATATGAATGGAGGGATAGGAGGAAAAGGAAGTGGAGGAACGGAAGGAGGAAAAATGGGAAGACAGTGAAGAAATTCGGATGGAGGGAGGATGAAGAGGAAGAAGGTAATAAATAGAGAAATGCAGGGAAGGAGGAACAGGAACAAGAAGGGCGGGGAAGAGGGAAGAGAAAGAGGGAGGCGGGCGAGAGAGAAGACACGACTCCTCACTCACTGCTACTCAAGGTTCAGATTCCTGGAGCGAATAAAAGTCATAATGAAGGATTTGCTTTCCACATCAGTTACCCAAAGAGAGAGAGAGAGAGAGAGAGAGAGAGAGAGAGAGAGAGAGAGAGAGAGAGAGAGAGAGAGAGAGAGAGAGAGAGAGAGAGAGAGAGAGAGAGAGAGAGAGAGAGAGAGGGAGTTATATAAGATTACAAAAAGAAGGAACAAATACTACAATATTTACTTTTCCTTATGGAGGGTCCCAGCTAAACCACCCGCTTCTTTAACTCTACTACGTGTGGGAGAACAGAGCGCAACACAAGACAGGGAGCTGAACCTGTTAAAACACCAAGATGAGGAAACCCAAGAAGAAACGGAAAGGTACAGACATAACACCTGCAAACGGACACGAACGGACAGACACTCACACACGCAGGCACACATCTCCCGTCCCCGCTGCACTCACGCCAAGAAAGTAGCAAATGAGAAAGGAGATCCCAAGAAATTAGAAGACCGCCCGCCCTCCTTCCAGTCCCGCCCTCCAGCAGTCCCCGCCTGACCGCTCCTCCCGAACTACTAACAGCATGGATTCTTATACACCAAGTTGGCGGAGTGAGTTTGGGGTTCGAACTCTGCCCCAAATCCTGATATATTATGAGTCTTCGCCCGCTGGCTCCCAAAGTACCGAACAGGGAAGATGAGGAAATGTGAAAAGAGAGACGTAAACTTCGATACAAAGGGAGAAAATTGTAACTTTGTACTTGTGTTTCGTTACTCTGGTTGTTTTTATTGTGATTGGTTTGGTCTGGGTGTTTTTGCAGTGCTATGTTGATGTGGACTTGATGAATAATTGTTTCTATGTTTCTGTAGCACAAAAGATATTTTTAAGTGTTTCGTATTTTGCTCTCGCACATTTAACAACATTTTCTAAACCGTTAGCATGATCATTATTTAGCTGTCTGCCCATCGATCTATTTTTAAACATTATTTTAAACATTTCTTAAACGTCTTTTTTTACATGATCGTCTTTCTAAGGATTATTAAAATACTCTTCAATGTTATTACAACTGAGCTTCATTCCAACACTTGATGGCAAAACCTGGAGAAGTGTAAGTACTCTGGGCTCAGCAGACACGCACCACTTTAGGAAGAGGGACGATAGCACAACAAAGGAGTGATTGTGGTGCAGTACAGACGAGCTCAGCGGCATCAGAAATCACTGCCATCGCTGCCTTCATGCTGCACACTAATGAAGGTAATTTAAGAGGCTTACAAAACAACGAGATCTCATATCAACCTAAAGCTGTGTGGTTCATATTTGTACATGACAGTGTGTGCGTTACTTCCATTATCGTATCATATCACAAGGATCTCTCTCTCTCTCTCTCTCTCTCTCTCTCTCTCTCTCTCTCTCTCTCTCTCTCTCTCTCTCTCTCTCTCTCTCTCTCTCTCTCCTTCGGTCCACGCTCGGTCGCCCCGATGTACCTCTTCTTCCTCAGCGTGTCATCAAATGTGGCAGCGGAAACTGGCTGAGCCTGTCTTTGTGTGTGCGGTAGGCAGGGGGATGGGTGTGTGTGTGTGTGTGTGTGTGTGTGTGTGTGTGTGTGTGTGCGAACGTTAAACCATTGACGAAACACATGCACGTACACAATGATAACTCCACACACACACACACACACACACACACACACACACACACACAGAGAGAGAGAGAGAGAGAGAGAGAGAGAGAGAGAGAGAGAGAGAGAGAGAGAGAGAGAGAGAGAGAGAGAGAGAGAGAGAGAGAGAGAGAGAGAGAGAGAGAGAAAATATATATATATGCCTGTGTTCGCAAATTTCAGAAGAAAAATAGTGCCGTTCATATTTTATGTAAACGTTGCTTTTTTTTTCTCTGCCTTTCTCTTTCAAGTATTTACATTTCACTACCTTTATTAATGTCACACCTTTCACCCCACTGGTCTGATACCACGACCCGCGACTTGATTACTGAGGTGAGGGGCGCGAGGGGAAGGTAGGGACAGAAGAGGAAAGAGAGGGAGGACGTGGAGGTGCGAGAGGGGAAGACGAGGGAAGGACGAGAGAAGAAGGGAAGGGAATGATAGGGCTTGGGACACCCGAGTATGAAAAATGAGGAATTCTGTACAGGGGAGATGACGGTGATATGAGAAAAAGGGAAGAGAGAGTGAGAGAAAGAGAGAAAGTAAAGGAAAAAGTGATTATGACAGTGAAAGATTAATGAAAATGCACCTACACGCCCACATAAACACACACACACACACACACACACACACACACACACACACACACACACACACACACACACATACACACACACACAAACACAGTCATGAGGGGAGAAGTAATGACGAAACATAAAAAAAATTAACAGAGAGAGAGAGAGAGAGAGAGAGAGAGAGAGAGAGAGAGAGAGAGAGAGAGAGAGAGAGAGAGAGAGAGAGAGATGAACATAAAGAAAGAAGTAATCCAAATGCATAGATTGACAAAACAGTTTCAGCTTCCACCTTTCACTTGTGGATCTGCACGAGAGAGTGACAGGCGTGGGCGAGCGAGCAGCTTCTCCAGGGGCGTTATTCTCACCGTGACTCGAGGGAAACATAAGCTTAAGACACCGTGCGCTTCATTAGTTTGTGTGGCGACGAGCAGGGGGACGAAAATAAACCAAAAAGAGAGAAGGTAAGCGAAGAAAATGAAAAAGAAAAAACGTCGAAGAAGGGATAAGCAAGATAAAAAAAATAAACTATATATAAGAAAAATGCACTTACCTCAAGGGGAATGAAAGGAACTATTATGAAAAATGAAAGGGAAAATTCTAAATAGAAGGAATAAAGGAAGGAGGAAATAATAACAGGTAAAACAAATAAAATGAATGGAAATTAAGAAAAGAGAAGCATGAAAAAAATACTACATTAAAGAAGAGGAGTGGAGAGACGAGAATACTGGAAAAAGAAATGCAAGGAAGTGTGCGAAACAGACAAGAGAAAACTAAATGAAAGACAAAATAATGATCGGTGACGGCAAGAGAAGCAACAAGGAGAGATTCAAACTTGTGGATCATCTCTGGGTCACAACAACCTCTCAGCCACGTTCGGGCCTCGGCGCATGAGAGCCAAGACACCACGCGAGCTGTTGGCAAAAGTGTCAGCGCTCTCGTCCTCACATTCCTCATAGAAAAATTTATTCAGGCTTTCCATTCATCCTTGCCTGCCATCACACACCCATTCATTTCTCTCTGCTATTCCTGGCATCACTTTTTTCCTTCCTCTTTACCCCTCTTTTCTTTTCATTCTGCTTTCCTTCAGGTTCGTCCACTTTTTCACCTCCTCCTCCTGCTCCTAGTCCTCTTCATCCTCATCGCTCCCCTTCTCCTCGTCCTCCCTTTCGTTCCCTTTCCATCCCTCAAGCTAAAATAATCTTCCTCATTCACCCCAGTCTTTGTTTTCTCGCCTTACTTTTAGGTTATAACATTATGCTAATATATATATATATATATATATATATATATATATATATATATATATATATATATATATATATATATATATAGAGAGAGAGAGAGAGAGAGAGAGAGAGAGAGAGAGAGAGAGAGAGAGAGAGAGAGAGAGAGAGAGAGAGAGAGAGAGAGAGAGAGAGAGAGAGAGAGAGAGAGAGAGAGAGAGAGAGAGAGAGAGAGAGAGAGACTTTCAACTGATATTATTCAAATGAAACTGTATAAGAAGACCCAATCGCAAATTTTGTGTTAGGTAATCATACTTTAACATATTGTACTTCAAATATTCTCAGGACAGCGGAAAGTCTTCTCGGTCTTTGTTTATAATTATTGAGGAAGATAAGGAGGACAGACTCTGCTTGGAGCGTTCCCTCCACATTTAGTGTCTACCCCGTTGATACCTAACTGTCTACTCTCTCTCTCCTTGTCTTTGTTTACTTCAACAAACTTGGGCAGAGATAGAACTTAGTCAAGTGGAAGGATCAAACTTTTGTACTACCAACAAACTTTTTCTCTCAAATATTCTTCCCCACTCGGCCAAGCGTTTGGTGCTGCTAAGGCTTTCCTTACAAATATATATATATATATATATATATATATATATATATATATATATATATATATATATATATATATATATATATATATATATATATATATATATATATATATATATATATATATATATATATATATATATATATATATATATATATATATTCATGAATGTTCATCAGGGGGATATATTTTTTCGTTTCCCCATTTCAGCTTCACGGTAAATGTTCTACCACAAAAATACACGCTTCTTTCACAACCTATGAATCCAATGAATAATATTTTCCTGAGTAGACTTTCTGCACTTAATTGTGAGACAGCGTTTGGCAACAATGCACGTGTGGCTACAGCACGTGAGCAGGAGAGGATCTATTGGGTTGCTGGTGGAAGGAAGCGAGGCAGATGAGACGGAAAATATGAAGGAAAGAGGTTCTGAGGATGAAAGAAACTCTCTCTCCTCTGTACACATGAGTACCTTGGCGCTCTTCTTCCCTTGTAGTTCTTTCTCCTCTTGGTAAATATGAATACTTTACCTTCTAAAACTTTATGAGGTTTACATTGACACTCACAAGCAAATCATGATCTTCCTCATCTGCTGTAGTACTGGCAGCTTTCACGCCGAAATTTTCTGTTAAGTTTTGAATAAAGAAAAAAATTTTTCTGAAATTGTGTAGACTGATTGAAATTTTTTTCTAATATTCGATATAAATTATTTAGTGACCTTTATCTCACGCAGGAAATTCAAGAAGCAGGGATGCGTCGCTTCTCACCGAGTCGATGGACGAAATCATTGGCTCTCAATCAATGATGGCACCCTCAACTTATGTAACGCTTTCTGTGGCATCCCCCACTTATGCTACCTTTTCTGTGCCACTTCTAACTTATGTAACCCTCTCTTTGACACTTGACCTCACATCAATTTACTTTTAACATGAAATTGTCCCTATTTAAATTGTTTCAATTAACAAATTAAAATTATTATCCATGCCTAAGCCAAATTAACATACAGTACATACCCAGGTACACTAACACGGTGCTCACCAGTGTGTAGATTAACTTAAGAGTTACAGATGCAGATCCAGCGGGAAAACTGTTAGAGCAAGCACCTTCGTGCAATCATAATTAATTATATGAATACTTCTGTAATTGTTGTTTTACAAAATAACGCTGAGATGATATTGGCACGACAGAATGCATGATAATCTTACGTTGCCCAGGGCGCTGTCCGTGGCACCCCAGCGTGCAGCGGCGTACGGCTTCAGAAACCCGGACTAGGTGGCTACCACCGTGGGCACCATTACAGTTTCCGTGTGAGCTTTATATAAAACGGAGCAGGTCAATATATATACATAAAAAAAAAAACTATAGTGACCTAGATACATATTTCATGTGTAAGTCTTTTCAATAATGAGCCACAACCCACACCGCCCAAGGCTTTCATTCCACACCACGTCGGGGCTGCGGGAAACACTAATTACACAAAGCTTTAGGGATAACTTAAAGGTAAGAGGCTCCCACTCCGTTTCCTGAAAGCCTTCGGAACTTAAACATCCACAAGGGGACCAGAGCTTTCAAAGCCGTTCCAAGACTGACTAAGTAATACACATCAAAGGCTGGAGGTGCCCGGAGCTTCTGGCCGGCGTCCCCTCGTTAGTGTTGCTACTAGGGGTGCGCCCTGGCAGCTCTCCAGGGGACGAAAGTCTCCAACGCATTCACGGATCTTCGAAAACCAATTCACGTTAATTTCTCGAGTGTTCAATTGGATCACTCGGGAAACGCGGTATCACAAGACTACAAGTTGGCTGTTGTTACCTTACAAAGTTATTGAAATTATGTGTAACGTGTGTATTTGCTAATGAAAGCTTACAAATTCTCTCTCTCTCTCTCTCTCTCTCTCTCTCTCTCTCTCTCTCTCTCTCTCTCTCTCTCTCTCTCTCTCTCTCTCTCTCTCTCTCTCTCTCTCTCCAGCACTAGCATCAACAGCCCCACCAGCAGAATCACGACATCCACCATCTTTAATTACTCCCCACATTCTCGTAAGCGTCGGTTACTTGAAAAAATAACCACCAGGGGAAATTTTAAACCGAATATTTTATGTTTTGAGCATTTGCATTTAAACAAGCCAGGAAAAGTTTTAAGCGTATTATGACATCATTAAAGAACTAATGAGATAATGGAAAGAAGTTGCTTGAAAAATTTCCAGGATTTATCTCTCTGGATTTCAAAAGACTGGACTGCAAACACTGCATCACTGCTACACACACCAGCACTTAGAGGCAATATTATCATTAAAACTTTGGATCTTAATAAGACGGCGACGACAGGCTATGAAAGCTTCCAAGATTAATTGCTGTGTGTGTGTGTGTGTGTGTGTGAGTGTGTGTGTGTTTTTGCCAAGCACATTCCCCAACCATTCAAGTTCATCTCGGAATTAAGTAAGCACACACACACACACACACACACACTATCCTACCCATCCACTCACCCACTGACACACACACACACACACACACACACACACACACACACACACACACACACACACTCCTAGCTCCTAACAAGCAGAATTCTAAGAAGCATTGGGACAAAACTTAGGAGAAATATTGTGCAGTGAGGCTGGGTGTGTCTTTGCAGCGTCCTTAGGGAGTCAGCGAGGCACCGCGGGGCTGCACACTTGCCACTCCTCCTAATTATTCCATACGAACTCCAGGCAGGCCACGGGGAGGAAGCCTGACAAGTATCACGTCCGGGAGTTGTTTTTTTAACTAAACACAATTAAAAAATGTCGAAATGTCTACTCTACTAATTAGGCATCCGCAGTGTTGACTTAGCTCTCTCTCTCTCTCTCTCTCTCTCTCTCTCTCTCTCTCTCTCTCTCTCTCTCTCTCTCTCTCTCTCTCTCTCTCTCTCTCTTCTATATATATTTCCAGAGATTTTCAAATGATTTTTTTCCTTCTATTTTTCTTCCCATCTTCTGCTTACCTCTCTCCATTTTTACTTTTACCAACGCTCCTATTTTTGTTCCTCTCACTCTCCATTCTTCCCTCAGTCCTGCATAACCTCTTATCTGCGCTCCGCCCCTCTAAAGCTATGTCTGCCTCTTTGCTCTAGTAAGTTCATCGTTATAAAAAATGAACGTACCTCGAGGAGTATTGTGAAGTGTTGGTACATCAAACTCTCTCTTCACCTTACCTACTTCATTCGCACCTGAAGCACCCTCCCCAGCCCTGCTTGAGAGAGAGAGAGAGAGAGAGAGAGAGAGAGAGAGAGAGAGAGAGAGAGAGAGAGAGAGAGAGAGAGAGAGAGAGAGAGAGAGAGAGAGAGGGTGTTACTGTGTTGAGTATGCTTATGTTGTCTGTTTTTATTAATGACTCACTGAACAAGAGAGTATGAACCGTTTGTAATGAAAAGAACCTTTATCCTCCTTCTTCTCCCCCTTCTCCTCCTCCTTCTCCTCCTCCTTCTCCTCCATCACCACTATCACTAGCCACCTTTTCCATCTTGGTCCTAGACGTGGTTGGCTAAAGCTTAGAAGAAATGTAAACACAATTTTTTTTCTCTCACTTCGTCCTGCAGCAGTTTAAAACATGACTCCACAAGACCCACCGAAGTCTCCCCAAACCAAGGGATAAAGAAGAAGTCGTGTTAAAGTATGTGTCATGTGTAAAGTATGTGTAAACAATTTTAAATATGCAAGAATCTAAGTGCAGAGCAGCATCATCTCTTTTTCTGGTTTTCAAATTTTGGACAGTCCTTTTGACCTTTCCTCAGGGACTGGCACCTCAGTGGGCCTCTTTTTCGTTCTTTTGTTGGCATAGGCCAGAGCCCCTCTTCCATAAAAAGTCATTCTTGTGTGTGTGTGTGTGTGTGTGTGTGTGTGTGTGTGTGTGTGTGTGTGTGTGTTTGTCAAGGACTCAAGGTGACCGATATATGAGCCGCCCCTGCAATCCTTCGATCTGTTTTGCGACCGAGGAAGGGCTTGTGTTTCTCTCTCTCTCTCTCTCTCTCTCTCTCTCTCTCTCTCTCTCTCTCTCTCTCTCTCTCTCTCTGTTATGAACGCACACACACACGCACACACACACACACACACTCTCTCACACACACACACACACACGTCAGCATATAACATATGTATACGAACACTCCCCTCCAAACATAAAAACAGACACAGATATACAGTCAGAACACACATGATTTAACACACACAAACACACACACACACACACACACACACACACACACACACACACACACACACACACACATCGCTAAGGAGAAAACTAACTACATAGTTTTATTTTTTACTATTATTTGATACACAAAGTTAGTGTCACGCGACCAAACATCAGACATTTCCCACCACAATGAAGATGTTATAATTCAAGAGAGAGAGAGAGAGAGAGAGAGAGAGAGAGAGAGAGAGAGAGAGAGAGAGAGAGAGAGAGAGAGAGAGAGAGAGAGAGAGAGAATAATAACAACAACAATAATAATAATAATAATAATAATAATAATAATAATAATAATAATAATAATAATAATAATAATAACAATAATAATAATAACAATAAATAAGTGAATGGTATCAAACCAACACACAGACATGAAGAGAACGGTCGTGTGTTTTAAATTTTACACGCATGTATTATACAGCTAATAAAATCCGTACCTTGATCGAACACATAGGGGAAGTGATTCTCACCGATATGGATGTATGCGTCACGTGTCAAGCCAGTGTACCCAACTCCCGATAACGACGATGATACATGCAACTCTCAACACACTTTCATACTCTAATCGAACCTGTACTTTAGTATTCTACAATTGCCATTAGATTTTCAAAACCACGAGGCAAATACAAAGTTGTGGTGGCCTCTGTCTCAGCCTCCTAACACTGATCCCCTCTGATGAGTTTTCAGTTTTACACAAACTCAGAAACATGGTGCAGGTAAGCGATTGGAGAATCACCCTTATTCTACTTCACGTTCCTGTGGCGTTCTGAGGTTCCCTTTACGCACGGCTGTGGTAATTTTACAAGTAGAACACATGTTAGTGAGCGGATTGATGAGAGTGACGCGTCCCAGGGGCGGTAAGAGAGAGAGAGGAGAGAGGGGTTGTGAAAAGCGAGGAGAAAAAAGGGATGCTGGGGGGAAGGGAGAGGAATTCAGAACTACTACATTTTTGCCTCATACATACACACATATACATACATTCATACACACACATACATATATACAACGCTTGCAAGTGCACATATAAAAAAAAATATTGATATGCATACTAATGTGATGAATTTGCAAAACTATAATAGAGAGGAGAAATGCATTAACTAGTCCATATGTGTAGACAGACAGAGAGACAAACATAGACATGTAGATTGATGGAAAGAGAGAGAGAGAGAGAGAGAGAGAGAGAGAGAGAGAGAGAGAGAGAGAGAGAGAGAGAGAGAGAGAGAGAGAGAGAGAGAGAGAGAGAGAGAGAGAGAGAGAGAGAGAGAGACAGACAGACAAACAACGAGACTGTCGCATAGATAAATAAGTGGCTGGATAAATAGATAGATAGAGAGATAAATAGATGGACAAATAGACTGATTAACTGACTAATTCACTGCTAGACACATGCATTGATACATACATACATACATTCATACATACATACATACAAAAGTGAGAGATACTGATAGGCAGGTGGACTGGGAAGACAGATAGATGTGTAGACAGATGAAAAGACAGATAATCAAGTAGAAAGGTAGTACGTTGACAGCAGAAGAATACACGCAGAGGGAAGACTAGATGGAAGGAGAATGTATGGTAACAGATCATGCCATTGTATTCACGCCGCCCCTTCACAATACACGGCACTTGGATCATATTAGTAGTATATGAATGCCTTCTCTGTATTCCTCTCCTTTCTTTGCTTCATGGATTCTTGTTGTGGAACTTCTAAGTCTACCTTTAAATCCTCTCTGACCACCTTTCTTCACTCTCTTCCCAGTTTGTTTACTTCGTCTTTCCATTATCTTTCTGTGCGAGCTTTTAGGTTTCTTATTCCACAGCAGTTCCTTGTTTCTTGCTTACTGTATTATTATCATTTTTTTTTTTAGGAAAGGAGTACGTATGTATGTTCGTATCGGTGGCGTGACGGGCGTTGATCTTCCATCTCGACCACTCAGCATCATCCAACTTTCCTTGACATAGCAGGACGCCCCAGCTCACTGCATGCCTCCACCTCGTGCGGCTTCCACTCATACACAAATTCTCTCAGACTATAAATCATCACAACCCACAAACTTCCCTGGCCAAAAAATTCCCCCCAGCCACGAAGTCTGCCCTGCGGACCTTCTTCCTCACACTCTGAATTCCCCTCACCAGCAAGTCTTTCCGGACACGTATTTTTCTCGTGCCATAAGGAGCAGCGGCAACCAGGCCTGGGAATTCCAATCGAGACCCTTCTTTTTCTGTCCTGAGGTTCCTTCAACACAACGCCCGCCTCTGCCCCGCCCCTCGCAGCACGCCCGCAACGCAATCATCACCCACCACGCCCTTCAGAACTCAAGCTCCTGCCTCTCCTTTTTTCCTCACCACGCCCAACGATCTCCAAGCCCGCCATTGCCTCGCCTCGTCACGGGCGGCGCGGAGAGTATTTCGAGGGATTACCCGAAGGAGGGACCATTGTGCTCCGAGCAATATTAAACAATTAACTACGGAATAATCGATGATACACGCTCAGTAAGGGAAGTAATATCCTCCTGTTCCTCTTCTTCTTCTTCTTCCTCCTCCTCCTCCACCTACTCCTCCTTTTCCCTCTTCCTCCTCTTCTTCTTCTTCCTCCTCCTCCTCCTCCTCTTCCTTCTCCTCCTCCTCCTCCTCCTTCTCCTCCTCCTCCTTTTACTATTACTACTACTACTACTCCTCCTACTACTACTACTACTACTACTACTACTACTACTACTACTACCACTACTACTACTACTAGAACTAGTATTCTGAGAACACCAACCACCCAGGAGCACAAGCCAGCACACCAGGACTCTCCACAGTTTCCAGTGACGTCAACATTTTCTCGAATCACGTGTTACTTTCTCAAAAACTCCAGGCATCGCTGTGTTGAGCCTCATATACGTAGTCAATAGCTAATCAATCAACATGCCTGTACTGTTTTCACATGTACACTGTTTTAATTTTGTCAGATCTGCCACGGAGGATAGTTGGGACGCCCTCGGGTGATCCCTGTTCCCTCCCTCAGCCTATCTGTATTGTAGCATCGATTAATAGCAGCTTTTTCGTTAATCGCCTCTCCGGTTGTTATTATGCTAATGGGAGAGCTGATTTAAGGGGCAACCTTGTTGTTAATGAGGTTAAGCTGGAGTAAAAGGAGGATAGGAGCTAATAAGGAGAGGGATGCGCCTTATTTTTATACAAGACAAAATATTTTCCGTTGTCGGTGCTTCGTTCACCCTCGACACCCCGCTCTTCTTTCACGTGAATAATTACGAACACAAATACATGACTGTTTGAATATATGAAGAAACAATGCATAAATAAGACATGTTGTAACCAAGTAAGCGTTATTGCTGCCATGTACGTAAAGCGGGAGGTTATGAAAATGTTTTGCTTTCTCACTGACATAAAAATTAGGACGTTTTTTTCATTATTGGCATACAAAATACCGCGGCTTTAAGTACAAATAAATGAAGCGTTCAGTACATTTGTGTCGCCAGGTGCTGCTGCTCCTTAAAGTTTTCTACTGCTCATGCGTGCGTGTTCGGAGAAGATTATCAATTTGTCAAAATAGATGAAAGAAAAAAAAAAGAACGAAAACGCTTCTGGCAGCCCTTTAACTGGAGGAGACCCCCAACTCAGATCGTCCATTGGTAAAGTTACATCCCTGTTATTACATTAGGACCGTCTACAGCAAACATTCCTCCCCACAAACACAATCCATCATACCTTCTGTCAGATCTCCTTTCTTCACCTCTCATTACCTCCTGCCGCCCGCCATCCGTCTCCACTCCGCTCCCCGCTCCTCCTCCCTAATGTAGATTAAATTATTTTTTGCGTTGATTTTTTTCGAGGTCTTGAGCAGCGGGATTTTCGTTACCCTCCAGCGTTGCCTTGACGACCCTGGCGCCTCCCTAGGGTCTGGTACATGCAAATTTGATCATCTGTAGGCAGCGCAGCCCCTCCCTTCTTCCCAAACACTTCTCTTCTTCCACCAACACACTAGAACCCTCCTCCTTAAAGGCTCGTTCATAATCACACCAGCATAACATTACCACTCACGTTTGTAGGCCATTTTAGTAATTAAGTGTGCCTCATGTTTCCCATCATTCTTCATACTCGTGCAAAACATTCCAGTTCATTTTCCTTCCTGTCTTCAAGCCTTGCACTTCCATTAACCCTTTTACTGCCATGGCTTCCTCTGCCAACATTTATAGCGCCGAAAAAAAAGTAAATAAATAAATAAATAATACTTCTTGCATAAAATGACTGAAAAAAAGAGGGAATAGGAGGTTAATTTTTGTATTTTTTTCTAGCCAACAAAATTATTCCAGAGAGAGAGAGAGAGAGAGAGAGAGAGAGAGAGAGAGAGAGAGAGAGAGAGAGAGAGAGAGAGAGAGAGAGAGCTTATGTAGATGGGCGTGTAGGTGTGTGCGTTGTTAGCATGCAATCAGTGTCCTAAAGAGAAGCCCTCAGCACCACCTGACAACCACAACCATCACCATCCTCACCTTACAATTATCACCACCATAGCAACCACCATCGCATCCACTACCACCACCACCGCCGCCGCCGCCGCCGCCACTGCCGCCACACCACTGCCACAGCAACAAAGACAGAAGCATCAACAAGCACTCAACCCTCGCCAATTAAAAGAGAAGAAAATGCATCTATAAAAAAGTAAAAAAGAAAATAAATAAAATAAATAAATAAATAAATAAAAAGGAAAGCTATTTCATTTTTACTCTTTCTGTTCCAGTGACGCCAGGAAAAGTATTTCATATGATGGAACCCACGCCACTTTTATCCAAACTAAATAAATACAATAAAACATCTCCAGCTTCTGACGACCAATCACATTAAGTAAAGCCAAAGAGAGAGAGAGAGAGAGAGAGAGAGAGAGAGAGAGAGAGAGAGAGAGAGAGAGAGAGAGAGAGAGAGAGAGAGAGAGAAAGATAACAAAGAGAGAAAAATAAAAGAAATGAACTGTATATATGTATTGGTGGGCGGGGAGGGGATACGTGAGGGTTACTGTCAACAAGGCATTCCATCTATCAGTAATGGTATTAGAGAGAGAGAGAGAGAGAGAGAGAGAGAGAGAGAGAGAGAGAGAGAGAGAGAGAGAGAGAGAGAGAGAGAGAGAGAGAGAGAGAGAGAGAGAGAGAGAGAGAGAGAAACAGACAAACAGACAAACAGAGAGAGACAGACAGACAGACAGACAGACAGACAGACAGACTGAATGACTGACACACACACACACACACACACAGTGGAAGGAGACCGTGTGTACCCGAGTGACAAACTAAATCACTTTACTGTTGTTGACCATTACAGCAGCTCACATTCGGAACCACTACACAAAGCAAACTCTTACTCCATTACAAGTGGAATGAGGCTTGTGGCACCGAGAATTAAGCCCCGTTGGAAATAAAGAAGAGAGAAAGATATATAAGAAATAGCCTATGCTGAAATCTCTATGGACAGAGTGAGTGAGCAGAGAAATTCAATCGATAAACAAAGTCCCGCCTGGAATTTAATGCCTGAGGGATCTGGGAAGCTGGTGGGCGGTAGTGTGGCTGAGTGTGCTTGAGGACTCTTGCTCAGCCATCCAAGTTGAGAAGCAGCAACTGCCTCCGGAAAAAGAGGTCGAGCAGCGAGCTGTACGTCTCGCTGGGTGTGTGTACACGTGCGAGGAGTTCATGGAGAGGAGTCTTGATCAAGTCCTGTAGAAGCTAAGGTACGTGCTATATTATTATTATCATCACACACACACACACACACACACACACACACACACACACACACACACACACACACACACACGCACATAAAGTCAACACATTTACGAGCGTCACCTGAATTATTACCAATAAAACAATGGTATGACACGCTATTCGTGTTAGTTCAAACCCATACGTGATTCTGTCTCTCCGTTCTTTATGAATATTCTTCCCTGATATTTCCTTCCCACAGACTCCACGTGGGACTCCAACCAGGGATGCATGTCTACCACTAAGCAGCTGTTAATATATCACCCTCCGGTAAAAAGGAAGGCTCTCGCAACTCATCTGTGGCCGGCCTGTTTTGGTTACCTTTGTTGACGGCTTCGGAAATTAACATGAGACAGGTGTTCCCTCACTCACATCGAGTGGCTTACAAAGGCTAGATGAATAGCGACTATTTTTTTTATACTCAATATTCTTTCTTTCAATATTTTTTCGACCTTTTTTGTCTTTTGCTTGTATTTCTCT
>NC_087174.1:875000-877500 GCF_035594125.1 Scylla paramamosain
TAAAAGAGACGAGGAACATAAACTTCATCCATATCTGAACGAGGGGAAAAAAAAAAGTTGAATGTGTGTGTGTGTGTGTGTGTGTGTGTGTGTGTGTGTGTGTGTGTGTGTGTGTGTGTGTGTGTGTGTGTGTGTGTGTGTACGAAAGTAAAAAAAGTTTTCTCCAGTAACTTTACGAAAGACTTCAGTTTCCATACGTGTTGTGATGGTTCGTTGTGCTCTGTCCCTCCCACGGCCACAGCATCAGGGAGAGCGCAGGAACCCTGAACACTGGGAAGTCAAAGCAGTGAGAGGAAATGAGATGCGATGAGAAGACAAAAGAAGAGAATGCAAGGTGAAAAATATCAGTAAAACGAAATAAACATATAATATATAAGGGAAAATTAAAAGATGGTCGGTGTGGGAAAGTTGCAGGGGAAGGAACAGAGAGGAACATAAGCTGATCCGTGACTCAAAAGATTTCACTTTGAGAGAAAATGCTTCGAGTTCACATAGAATGTTGATGCAACGCCAGCGTGTGAACGAGCGGAGGTGAAAGGCACATTTCCTGCCCGTAGCGAGATTGGCTGTGACGGACATGTAAGGTGTGGGTCCCTCGGCTTGTTTTGGAGAGTTTCCAAAGTCTCTGCGCCTCACTCGAAAAGAAAATCAAATAAATTAGAACCTAAAAACAGAGACAGGCAAACATTCCCTCCTTTGGTCGCCTCTTCCTATCCTTATTGATCTGTTAATTGATCCTTAATTCACCACCCATCATTATTGTAACATCATATTGTGCGTGATCATGAACCCCAATCAGTAGCACAGCTGAGATGCGTTTGTATGTTCAAATGGTAAGAACAAGCAGTTACAAATGCTTTGTATTTCACCTTTAAATTCTACAACTGTCGGTCACATACAAATGCATTGTATTTTATCAACATCAGAATTTAATTAAAGTACGGCTTCTCGTATGACTACAAAATATCCAATAACATAGTTGTAGAGTTACAATGCTATTTTAAAACAATGCTTTCAGGATGAGGGATCACGTGAGTCCTTTTTCTATGCGAGGAAGTTAGTGTTCGTTTCCAGGCGAAAGCGAGGAGGGCACGCGTGCCTATTGTAGTCCCTCTTGAATGCCCACGCCACCCGTCCCCTCTTTGTGTTCCTTTTGACAGTAGCGGCTCTCGAAGGTAAAGTAAAAGAACGATATGTGTTATTCTAAAATACTGACAGTAAAGAAAAATTCGCTTATATCAACACACTTCAGGCACTCGACCTCTGCGTCCCTTTGGTGTCAAGAGTAAGGTAAATCTCTCTGCTGGCGCCACAATTGCATAAGAAAATTAAATAAATGACACATCCCGAATTATTGCAATCGTTCATAACAGAAACAGAACACGATACAGTGAGTGCACAGCACTGTCGTAGTGTTTCAATATACACACACACACACACACACACACACACACACACACACAATATTGGGTGTAGTTCTCTTGACAAATACAACTACTACTTTAACCCTTTCATACTGATACGAGGCAATTATTCCCACCATATGCAATGTATGAAATCTTTATAAGCATTTACAAGAAAGTTAAGGGTGAAAATAATACTTTTTTTTTGCAGTTTCTAACCAGTTTATAGACTGGATGTGGCTGTAAAACAAGTAAAGATGTCTCAATGTGATTGGTAATTAGGGAAAGGTATATCAAGTGCCAGTCAAACACCAATTATGCAGCTTTGTGACTTGTCTCTGATCGGCGCCACACACACACACACATATACACACACATACACACAGGGCAGTGAAGCTGGTGGTAGTGCTTTGCTATCACCACCACACCACACCACCAAACGTGTCTCTTCGTCAGCATTTCTCTCAATATCCAGGGTTTTCGGACATATCCAGATATTTTCCAGATTGAAACGAGTAGATTGAAGTAGTAGGAGGGAGAAGTAATGAGGAAAGGAGGAGGAGGAGGAAGAAGGAAGGAGGAATGAAGGGGGAGGGATGGGAGGAGAGTGGTGGTAGTGTAGTAGCTGGAGGAGAAGGGGAAAATGAGTGTTTTCCAGAGTGAAATACGTAGACTGTAGTAGTAGGAGGAGGGAGAGTATCATTATTATTATTATTATTATTATTAGTAGTAGTAGTAGTAGTAGTAGTAGTAGTAGTAGTAGTAGTAGTGGTGGTGGTGGTGGTGGTGGTGATGGTGGTAGTAGTAATAGTTATAGTAGCATTATTATCATTATTAAGAGTGTGTGTGTGTGTGTGTGTGTGTGTGTGGTGCCGTGTCTGGGCCTCATTGTGTGGGATTGCAAATACTACTACTACTACTACTACTACTACTACTACTACTACTACTACTACTACTACTCCTACTACTACTACTACTACTACTACTACTACTGTGCGTACCGGATTGCCGGCCTGGCAGTGGTTGTTTTATCACTCGTTTGTCAAACTGCAAGACTGGTTGTTTTCAGACAGCTGCCAAGGGGATGAGATCGAGGG